>NC_046164.1:81519572-81568685 GCF_011064425.1 Rattus rattus | reverse complement strand
GTGTTGCATTACAACCCTCTACGCTTCCTATCATTCCCATATATGCTTATATTCACTTAGAGATTAAATATGAGGTAACCCTACTTCCTAAACTTTATTTGAATTCGTATACATATCTGTAGAACTTTTGACTATGGTAGCTCTTTTGTTCTTTAACTTTTTAATCATAATCTAGATGTTCAAAACATTCTGCCCTTGCTGTTTGTTTATTCTTTCCTGTTTTTTTACTTTTGTGGTGTTTTTTCTCTTCTGAACATTTCAGATCCACAGCCTGTTTAAATCTCTCCTTACTGTGCCCATAAGAATTTTGAGAGAGCTGATAACTATTATCCGTGACTTTAAGAGAGGTTGACACTTTAACACTGTTCTCCACAGACTGAGCTCCTTCCACATTATAACCCTCATTTACTTAACAGAGGCATATGACCTATTCCTGCATTCATTTCCTTCTACAGGTCCGAGGATAGGAAGCAATTATCTCCTGTCTTCCCTACATTAGGCACCAATATTATTTTGAGTGTTGATTTTGTTTTTAATTATCTTTAAATCCTTTTAAAAATCCAGTAGTTATCCCCTCCCAGTCCACACTCCAACAGTTCCTTACCCCATTCCTCCTCCCCCCTCTCCAAGATCATGTCCTCACCCTACCCCACCAGGCCTCCCTACTCTCTGCGGCCTTGAGTCTCTTGAGGGTTAGGTACATCTTCTCTTACTGAAGCCAGACCCGGCAGTCCCCTGCTCTATATGTGTCAGGGGTCTCATATCAGCTGGTGTATGCTGCCTGGTTGGTGGCTCAGTGTGTGAGAGATCCTGAGGCTCCGTGTTAGTTGAGATTTCTGGTCTTCCTATGGGGTTGGCCTCCTCCTCAGCTTCTTCCAGCCTTTACCTAATTCAACCACAGAAGTCCCTGGCTTCTGTCCAATGGTTGGGTGTAAGTATTTGTCTCAGTCAGATGCTTTTTGGACCTCTTGGAGGGCAGCCATGCCCAGCTCCTGTCTGTAAGCACACCATAGCCTCAGGAATAGTGTAAGGCCTTGGAGCCTTCCCTTGAGCTGGCACCAACATTATTTCAAAGGGACCTTAGAAGTTGTATCTCTCCACTACTTAGCCACCTTACTGCATTTTTCTACAATTCTTTTTCTCTCACTAGGATTCCAGTCACTGGTGAATTCTCTATTTTCAACGCTATCCGGAGTTGGGCTGTTTCTCTTTACATACAAGGATTCCACCACACTCCAATATCTCCTGCAAGAATGGCTTCATTTTCCAGCCTCTTAGAGTCATTATCAATACAAAATGCATATTTAAAATCCTCTAAACCTAAAATTCCTTCTCTGCTCAAATATTTACTTTTAGAATTTTCAGTAATTTCAAGTACCGTCAGACATGGTTAGTAGCTATAATATTTCACAGTAAAATGTGAAAGTTCTTCAACAAGAAATCCAGTTACAAAATGACTCTTACAAAGAAGAGGAGGAGGAGGAAGAGGAGAAAGAAAAACAGAAAAAAGAAAAATATTAAAAATCATTTTAATTGTTAATAATGTTATGATAATTAAAGGGAAAATAGACTGAGGATCATGACCACGAAATGTAAAGATTATGCTAATCACTCCTTTTGATTGCTTATATGAATTCATTTTACACTTCAGATATGTTTCCATTAAACAGTATGTTTTTTATGCAACTATTCAAAAGTGTAGTACTTCTGAATAGTACGTGTACACCCAGATAACTCTATGTTGTATTGATTCTGACTGGGTGTCTTCTTCTTCTTCTTCTTCTTTTCTTTCTTTCTTCTTCTTCTTCTTCTTCTTCTTCTTCTTCTTCTTCTTCTTCTTCTTTCTTCTTTTTCTTCCTCTCCTCCTCCCTCCCCTCTCTCTCTCTCTCCCTCTCTCTCTCTCTCTCTCTCTCAGATACTTGGATTTGAGAGGAAATCATGGCTAAAGGGAGTGAAGGAGGAATTGCAGAGGAAAGAATTTCAGGGTGGACTCGACCAAACACATTGTATGCATGAACAAATATCTCAAAAGTAAAAAAGCATATCACATCAAAGGTGGCTTAAATAGATGCTTTGAATTTGAACTTGGTTTATGGATATACACAAACAATTTAAAGAAAAACAAACAAACAAACAAACAGAAAACAATCAAATCAAACTTCAGTCAAAAATCTTGCAGACTTACACAAATGTGCAGGGAACATCCAAAATATTTTGACCAAATACTGTGAACAGTGGCTAGCTAGTTCTTGCCAAACTTCTGCAATACTAACCATAAGCAAAGTAGAAATCATTCCTTCTCTCTGCGAGTCATAGGTAGTTAAATTGGCTTTTGAGTTCATAAAGACTCTCAGGGGAGGAGACAAAGAAACTTGCTAAGCAGCAGATTGCCTTCCACAGTTGGGTAAGTAACCTAAAGGTCTCTTTATCCCTTTTGCTTCATGACTCATTATAAATGAATTGAGTTAAAGAACCTTCTCTAGAATGCTCTACCCTGTTCTCATTCATCATTGGTGCTCAGAAGCCCTGTGTGACTTCCTATTCTAATTTACTAAGCAACTTAATAATTAGTATAAAGCTAGATTTATTATTGTTGTTGTTATATTTTTACTCATAAAAATCAGCTCAGTTTTCTTATTTTTTATGACCTCCATGGACAAATTCATGGTAACATAATAAGGAAACAACTGAGAGCCCAGATGAACTTCTTATAATGAGATTCAGAATTCAGAAAAGCAAATCAACTGATACAGGTACACATCTGGGCAGGGAAAAGGGGGGCCCTGGAGAACATGTTGATGGCATTCCTGAAGGGGGCCCTGGAGAACGGCCGTGATGGCATTCTTTTATTTATTTTTACACTTCAGATTTTATTCCCCCCAACTGGTCCACACTCTGATTGTTCCACAATCCATACCTCTCCCCAGTGACCACATCTCCACCAGGATGTCCCTAGCCCACCCAACCCCCCAGACCTCTAAACTCCCTGGGACCTCCAGTCTCTTAAGGGTTAGATAGATCTTTGGCTGAACCCAGACCCAGTAGTCCTCTGCTGTATATGTGTTGGAGGCTTCATCTCAGCTGCTGTATGCTGCCTGGTTGGTGATCCAGTGTCTGAGAGATCTCGGGGGTCCTGTTTAATTGAGACTTCTGGTCCTCCTAGAGGATTGCCCTCCTCCTCAGCTTCCTCCAGCTATTCCCTAAGTCAAGAGAAAAGCCTAGTTCACAGTAGGAAACACAGTGATCAGTTTGAGCTGATGTGAATCAGTTCTAACAGGAAGCTAAAGAAAGGTGTCATCATTTTTTTTCCCCCTGGTCTATTTTTTTCCTTTTATTGGATATTTTTTTATTTACATTTCAAATGTTATTCCCTTTCCTGGCTTCCTGAACATAAGCCCCCTATCCCATTCCCCTCCCCTTCTTCTATAAGGGTCTTCCTCTCCCCATCCACCCCTCTTCTCGCCCCCCCCAAAACATTACCCTACACTGCGGGGGTCCAGCCTTGGCAGGATCAAGGGTTTCTGGAAGGTGTCATCTTATCTAGACACCTATAATATGCAAATCCACACTCTCCTCTGATTCTCAAATATGGACACACTAGAATGTCTTTTGATTTAGAATAATGCCCCTGTTGTGTAACTATAAATAGGTTGGTGAGTATTATCTTAGATTTAAATTTATTTAAAATATAAGACTATATTTTAGAAGGAAAGAAAATAAAAACCAAAAGACCATCACTATTAATTTTGAATATCCACATATTTTCTTTCAACATACAAAACTTCAAGACCAAAGATGTTAGGTGATTGTAAGAATAGAATTTGAGTTTAGGAGAGAGGATTTACTTTTTCCTCTTATGCTTGTTTTTAAAATAGACTAACAGATTATGATTTACATAAATAAAATCAAATTATAACTCTCAAAACCTTTAATTTTTCATTTTACAAAAAATCTCTGGGAAACCGGAAAGTGGAATAACATTTGAAAATATATAAAATCAAATAAATGAAACAAACACTGAAACAAACAAACAAAAGAATATGTAGTAAAACACACATAATACAGCTTGAGGTCAGGGATACGTTGATTCGAAATTCTGTTATTGTTGATATTTTTGCTATTCTGGTTTTCTATTCCAAATGAATTTGCAAATTGCCCTCCTCTCTAACTCTATGAAGAATTGAACTGGAATTTTTGATGGGATTACATTGAATCTTTAGATTACTTGCAAAATGACCATTTACTATATTAATCCTGTCAATCCCATGAGCATGGGAGGTCTTTCCAACTTCTGAGATCTACTTCAATTTCTTTCTTCAGAGGCTCAATAAAGTTCTGTCATACAGATCTTTCCATTCTTGTTATTGCTCCTTCACCATGTATATTATATTATTTGAGGCTATTGGAAAAGTCAGCTTCCCTAATTTTTTCTCAGCCTGTTATTTATCCTTTTAGTAGAGGAATGCTACTGGTTGTTAGAGTTAAATTTATATACAACCACTTTGCTGAAGGTGCTTATCGGTTTAGTAGTTCTCTGGTGGAATTTTCAGGTCATTTACATATATTTCATCATACCATAGTAACAGTGACTCTTTTGAATTCTTCCTTTCAATTTGTATCCCTTTGACCTCCTTTTTATTGTATAATTCTGTGGTTAGGACATTGGTACTATTTTGAATAAGAGAGGGCATCCTTTTCTAGTGCTTGATTTTAGTGACTGTGCTTCAAGTTTCTCCATTTTAGTTTTGTTGTTAGCTACAGTTTGCTGTATATGCTTTTTACTATGTTTAGATATGGATCTTAAATCTGAGTCTTTCCAAAGACTTTGAACATGAAGTGTTAATTTTGTCACATGCTTTTGCAGCACAAATTATATGATCATGTGGGTTTTTTTTCTTTGAGTTTGTTTATATAGTGGATTACATTGATGATTTGCTATATTAAACCATCCTCCATCCTTGGGATGAAGCCTACTTAATCATGATAGATGACCATTTTGATATGTCCTTGGATTCAGTTTGCAGAATCCTATTGGTATTTGTACATCAACATTCATAATGAAAATTGCTAAGTTTCTTTCTTTGTTGGATCTTTGTTTGATTTCACGAGAAATGTATTTATTGTTTCATAGAACAAGTTGAAATATTTCCTTCTGTTTCTATTTTGTGGAATAGTTTTTAGAGAACCTTTGTATTAGGACTTCATGAAGGTCTGATAGAATTGAGCACTAAAAAGGCATCTAATCTTGGGCTTTTTTTCTTTTTGAGACTTTTAATGCCCGCTTTATTTCTTTTAGGGTTGGACTGTTTAGATGGTATTTACCTGGACCTGATTTAATTTTGGCAATTAATATCAGTCTAGAAAAATTGTCCATTTGATCAAGATTTTCCAGTTTTGTTGAGTATGTTTTAGTAGTAGATCTACTGATTTATTAATTTCCTCAGTTTGTTGTTGTGTTCCTTTTCATTTGTTATTTTGTTAATTTGGATACTCTCTGTGTCCTCTGTTTAGTCTGGCTAATGGTTTATCTATCTTTTGATTCTTCTCTGTATAGCTCTTATTTTGTTGATTTTGTAGTCCTTTTGTTTCTACTTTGCTTGATGTCAGCCCTGAGTTAGATTATTTCACGCTGTCCTCTCTGGGGTGTATTTACCTCTTTTGTTCTAGAGCTTTTAGGTTTCCTGTAGCAACTAGTGTATTCTCTCCAGTTTCTGTTTGAGGCACTCAGAGAGAGATTTCTCTTGCTTTTCTTTCATTGTGTCCCATGTGTTTGGGTATATTGTGTCTACATTTTCATTAAATTCTAAAAAAGTCTTTAATTTTTTTTCTTTATTTCTTCCTTGATCAAGCAAATCATTGATAGGAGTGCTGTTAACTTCATTTGTATGTGGACTTTTTTGTCATTTTGTTGTTATTGAAGACCAAACCTTAGTCCATGATGATGTGGTAGGATGCATGGGATTATTTCTATCTCTTTTTATCTGTTGAGGTCTGTTTTGTGACCAATGATATGGTCCATTTTGGAGAAGGAACCATGAAATGATATGAAGGAGGAATATTCTTTTGTTTTAGGATGTTCCATACATATCGGTTAACTCCATTTGGTTCGTAACTTCTGTTAGTTTCTCTGTGTAGGTTCTGTTTCCATGATCTGTCCATTGACAAGAGGAGTGTTGCAGTCTCCAACCATTATTTGTGTGTGGAGCTTTAGTAAAAGTTTCTTTTATGAAAGCAGGTGCTCTTGCATTTAGAGCATAGATATTAGAATTGAGAGTTTATCTTGATGGATTTTCCTTTGTGAATATGAAAATGCTTCCTTATCTTTTTGATAAATTTTGTTTGAAACCGATTTTTTTTTTTTCAATTGACACTCCAGCCTCACCTTGAGCTGACCCTGTGCCATAAGGGCCCTGTAACCAGACCCCACTGGGAAAGTTGATTTCTCTGAAGTACTGACAGACCTGAGAGCACAGGAGACCACCATTTCTGCTCACAATCCCTGGCACAAGAGGAAACCTATCCGTACCCTAGGACACAGGAACTGATGAAACTAACTGGGACAGGATCATCTAATCTCTGCTCAAATGCCCTGAGGTGACCCTGTACACAAATCACACTGAGAGAGAAAGCTGGTCTCCCCAGGGTGCCTGACACACCTGAGAGCACAGGTAAGACCACCACTTCTACTTTGAGGGAACAGAGCCCTCATAGAAATCAAAAAAACAGATTAGGGCAGGATCCTTCAGTTCTGTCTGTGCCCTGAGCTGACACTGTGCTACAGTTCTCTGTGCCCAAACCCACAGGGAGAAGGAGGTCTCCCAGCAGTGCTGACACACAGGCTTACAAGAGGGTAATGCACTGGCAGAAACAGCAAGACTCAGCTGACACCAGAGATAAGCAGATGTGATGGGAAGCAGGACAAGAACCTAAGCAACAGAAATGAGAATACTTATCATCAGAACAGTTTCCCTACCATCCTAAACCTTGATATCACAACACCAGAAAAGCAAGGCTTTGATTTAAAATTACAATTTATAAAGATGTTAGAGGACTTTAAGAAAGACTTAAATAACTCCCTTAAAGAAATACAGGAGAACACAGGTAAAACAGGTAGAAACACTTAAATAGGAAGCACAAAAATCCCTTTAAAAAATTACAAGGAGGAGGGCGGAGACCTAGACTCTCAGAAGTGCAGAAAATCCTGAGAGCTCAGGAGAGACCACTACTTCTTTCTACATTCCTGGCCTAAGAGGAAACGGCCTAGAGCCCTCTGAACAGAGGAGCAGTCAGGAAGAGGCTCCTTCAATCTCCAATATGAAAGTCAGTCACCAGGAATACCGACACATCTGAGAGCAAATGTAGGACCGACACTTCTGCTCCAAGTAACCTTCCTGAAGTCCTCAGGACATACAAATGCAAGAGAGTTCTAGGAGAGGAACCTACTGGTTTCTGCTTGTACCTAGAGCTGACCTGGTCCCACAGGTCTCTGTACCCAGAACCTGCTGGGAGAAAACAGGACAGCAGGAGTGCTGACACACAGGTTAACACAAGGGTAAACTACTGTCAGAGACAGCAAGTTCATCTGACACTAGAAACAACCTGATGGCAAGAGGCAAGTGCAGGAGCCTAAGCAACAGAAAGCAAGAATTCTTGGTATCATCAGAACCCAGTTCTCCCACCAAAGCAAATATTGGATATCCCACCACATCAGAAAAGAAAAGCAAGATTTGGATTTAAAATAACATCTCATGATACAGCACAACACAGGTAAACAAGTAGAATCCCTTAAAGAGGAAACACAAAAATCCCTTAAAAATTACAAGAAAACACAACCAAACAGGTGAAGGAATTGAAAAAAACCATGCAGGATTTAAAAAATGGAAATAGAAACAATAAAGAAATCACAAAGGGAGACAACACTGGTGAGAGAAAACCTAGGAAACAGATCAGTAGTCACAGAGGCAAGCATGGCCAACAGAATACAAGAAACAAAAGAGAGAGTGCAAGGGGCAAAAGATACAATAGAACACATTGATACAACCACCAAAGAAAATGTAAAAGGCAAACGTCTCCTAACTGAAAACATCCAGGAAATTCAGAGAAAATGAGAAGATCAAACCTAAGGATAATAGGTATAGAAGAAAGAGAAGATTCCCAACTTAAAGGGCCAGTAAATATCTTCAACAAAGTTATAGAAGAAAACTTCCCTAACCTAAAGAAAGAAATGCCCATAAACATACAAGAAGCCTGCAGAACTATAAATGGATTAGACCATAAAGAAATTCCTCCTGTCACATAATAGTCAAAAGGCCAAATGCACAACACAAAGAAGGAATATTAAAAAACAGTAAGTGAAAAGGGTCAAGTAACATATAAAGGCAGACCTATCAGAATTATACCCAGCTTCTCACCAGAAACTATGAAAGCCAAAAGATCCTGGAAAGATATCACTATATGAGAATGCAAAAGCTAGCCCCGGCTACTATATCCAACAAAATTCTCAGTTAACATAAATGGGGAAAAACCACCTAAGGGCAGGCTTTCCCCCAGGAATAGATGTTCAACACAAACTTAATGGTATTTTTGTTGAAGGTTTTGTCTCATAATGCTTTGTCTGGACTTTTTATTTTTATCTTACAGATCACTGCTTATATTTATGGTGTTGTGATTATTCTTCAGCTATTTTCTGCCCATTTGTTTTCTCCTATTCAGGTTTGCTTTCATTTTATTTTATTTTATTTTATTTGTATTATATGTTTTTAAATGGGTTTGCATTCTAATGAAAGAAAGATGGAGGAGGGTTGATTTGAGTGGGTGGCAGAAGTAGGGAGACCCTTGGAGGAGTTGAGAGAGAGGAAGCCATAATCAGAATATATTATATGACCAAAATCTATTTTTATAAAATAAAAATAAAGCACTCTTATATAAAATACATTAAAAATAAATTCCTTACAAATATATTGAGTTCTGTGTAACTCAGTTAAAATCTTAAGAAAGAGAAAATTATATGAGCTAGAGCTAAGAAAACCCTTCATGAACTGAAGCTCCTTCTAAATTATTAATCAAACACAGGCTTACAATTTCCCTGCTTTTAAAGGGGAAATAGGTGAAGGGATATGCTCTCCAGTGGTCTCTCAGTGACTCCCCCATGCTCCCAAAGGTGTCTCAAAGCTAGGATGGCCCATTATTTCCTTCCTGAATAAATGATCTACTAAAACTAATAAAATAATAATTCTCAATAGATAATGATACCAAATCTTCTTTGTCAGTTACCAAATCTTTTGTTCCAAGTTCTGAAGACAACACCAGTGCAAACTTATTTGGATTTTCAGGTTTTTCCTTTATGAACTAGATTCTCGGCAGGGGGAGAGGGGAGGAACACCTAAAAAGGGAGGGAGGATGTTTGCCCGGAAACGGGAAAGTTGCTGAAAGTATATAACAACACCAGTTGCAACAATTAATTGGCTCTAAAGTAAACAAAAAACTGAGTGTGTATTAAGTCATCGAGTTTTACTTCATCTAATTCCATGAAAATCTCTTAAAGATAAAACTAGAAAATAAAATGAAGAATGCCACCAAAAAAAAAAAGAAAGAAAGAAAGTGTCTATGGGACAGGAAGATTTCCCGTATGCTACCAAAAGAGACACACCAACCCAGCCACAAACCTTTTGATCTACAATGATCTACAATGGTGTAGATATGCCATGCCTACAAGATATGCTTGGGCAATGGTAGCTCAAAACTTGAGGGAGTAACTACCTAATATCTGATGTGACTTGGAATATGAGAGCTTGGATCACTCAGCCTTAAACAGGATGACTCTATCAAATCCCTTCTATCTGGGTTCAAGAGACCCCGTAGAGGAGGCAAAAAAATGTATATAAGAGTCAGAGAGAATGAAGGACACTAAGAAAAGGATCTTCTACATCAACATGTTCAAGGTTCACAGGAACTCAGAGACTAAAGTACCATGAACAGGGCCTACACAGGTCCTGGAGAGGTATTTGGAGGAATGGGTATCTGGGATCTATGAAACAAATGTCTTGAAGTCAAATTATGGGTCAAAGATGGCTGGCACCCTATACTCTGCTCAAGACAGCTTTCCAGCCTGCTTTCTCTCTGTTCTGCTTTCTTTCTCTCTGATCTGCTTTCTCTGGAGATCTCCAGACAGTTCACTTTCTCTATTTTGCTTGAGACAATTCTTCAAGCATTCTCTCTTGCTATTCTAATAAATTCTCTGGATACCTCATCTCCTGCAGATCTTCTGCCCAGACAATAAGCACAGACAATAAGCTAGCGGGGTGGAACCCAGTCCTGAAATTATCATTTCTACCACACCTGGACCTAAATTAGCTATGTACCAAACTGACCTTGAACTCAGGAATCTGTCTTCTCTTGTAATCACAAACAAAAACCTTAGCTGGTTGGGATCTCCTATGATCATCACTCCCTAAATCTCGTTATCTCCTTCTTTAGTATCTTTCTGACAAGTTGGCTCACAACACAACTAACTTTGTTCCTTTAGATTCATGAAGCCCCTCATATAATTCGTATTGCATCCTTATTTTTTGAGAAATTATATATCTTGAACTCATTATTTTAGAGTCCTTTCCCACAGCCTTAATATCTGTCCTGAAGGTCCCAGAGTTTACCATTTTGTTAAGACATTAGCCACACCTTTGCCTCCCAGACTCACACTGTCTGATTATCATGGAGTCATTAACATTAACAGGTAAGACATTCCTTGAAGGAAGAATATAAAATATGTACATTATTATACAAATAAGCTGTATGTGCATAGGAATTATCCACATTAGTGGAAGGAGTGCTGGCCCTGTCCCAGGGGCAGAAACCATGCTATTCTGTCCCTACCAAGGCTATACCAGCTCCAACAGTTAGCACTGGGTCCTGTGCATGTATATTAGAGCTTCTTAGTATTTTTATGGGATTCCTGAATGTCAAAATGAATAGCTCTCTGAGACTTGTGCCTTGTCTTGGGTTCTTTTCGTCTTGTTTATCTTGTTTACTCCATTTGGATAAATTTTGTTTTATATTATTTTATTTTATTATTATTCCTTAGAAGCCTGTTTGTTTTCTAATGAGAGAAAGAGGATGAAAGCAGATGGGAGGTCAGGTCAGAAACATCGGGGAAGAGTAGGAGAGGAAAGTGTAATTAGGGTATATTATGTAAGGAAAAAATAGCTCAATAAAAGTAGAAAAAATACATTCAAATTATAGCCACACAATCAAAGAATAATTGTGGAGATACAAAAAGAGAGAAAGGTCCCTCCTGTGATTGCAATAAACCACCTCATTGAAGGCTGGGGCCCTTCAGTTCAAATGTGAGTAGGAGTTTGTTGCACTAAAAAGCCTCACTGTCTCATGTTTAAGGAAGCTGGGAGACTGACAATATACTCCATCCAGTCTTTGGGATGGTGTCACTAGTTCTATCATCTGATCTGGACACACACACACACACACACACACACACACACACACACACACACACACACACAAACATAGACCTGAGCAGTTGCTAATAGATGTGGGTCAGCAGAAATGTCAAACTAGGTCCCCAAGAAACCACTTCATTAATGGCCCCTCACTGTTTAGAGCTTAAAACAGGATAAACTTAAAGGAAATAGGATGGCCCTGGCTCTTCTGGAGGAACATCCAGCCCAGTCTTCAGGCTTCCTCCCACTGGAGACTGTAATGGCCCTAAACACAAGGCTGTGGTTCTAAGGGTTCTAAGGTTCACAGAGATGTGAGGAAGTGTGAAGGAGAAGCAGGGTGGGCAAGACTTCATATAGAGGCTGAAAAATTAGCACATAAGAAAACAGTTGCTGAAAAAAAAATTACTGAACTCACCCTGGCCTGCAGAAACCACCATTATGGAAATGAGTCAAACATCCCACAAAAAGTGGCTTTAAAGTCCCCATCCTTTGCACATTGTTGCCACTGAGCTTCAAGACTTTCTCCAACTTTGAAGCACACTGTTTCTGAGGAAACTATTACTGGTTTTGCTACTCTCCAGGTGTTTCTGTCCAATTCCTTTTACTGGCACACAAGAACCTAGAGGCTTTGGGAAGATTCCCACAGAACTCTGATTTGGGCCAAAATTTGAATCATCTACCATGGGCCCTCACGTCACTTCCACCAAGTCCTGAACCTAATCCAGCATGCTACCTAGAGCCAAGATAATGGATAAAGTTTTAAAATGTAGCAGAATATATGAGAGAAAAAGACCCCAGTACTGCCCAAATACAAACACCTTCTCGAAACACATTTTCATAAGCTAGTAAAGTAAGTAAAATTTCAACACACTTCCCTCATTTTAGTCCTCTTAGGCAAAAACTATTCTGTTATTGGTGTTGAATAATATGTGTCTTTACTTTTCCCTGACATCTCTCCTTGGTGGTCTAGCTCTTCCAAGCAAGTTCCCCTAATCAGAACTTTAAAAAAGAAATTAAAAAACAAACAAACAAACAAACAATAGCAACAAAAAAAAAAAAACCCTGTCTGCCCGTCTTCAGGTCTACTGAATCATAACTAGTGTTTAATATATTATATCAGAGAAGCATAGAGTCTCTTTTGCAAGTTAAAACATGGACTCAGATGGAAACTGAAGGACAATTCTATGACAGAGAGAGAGAGAGAGAGAGAGAGAGAGAGAGAGAGAGAGAGAGAGAGAGAACAAAAGAGGCATTCTCTAGATCTTGACAGCATCATATAGTAGCATCTTGGTAGATGCTAGGAAAGGGAAAAGAGAGAGAGAGAGAACTGTGCTTCTGGAGTCAGAGGTCAGAAAATCAGGCAGACTCAGCAATGGATGTCTTTCAGGAACTAAATTGGTTGGATGCTAAAAAAAAAAAAAAAAAAGAAGAAGAAAATTATGTTTTCTCAGTTAGAACTGAGACAAATGGAAAGACTTAGCAGTGAGAATCTGTAAGCAACTGAATCCAGACAGGTAACAGTTGGATCATATGGTAGTTCTAATTTTGTTTTTTTAAGAAAACACTTTATTGCTTTCCACAGTACTAATCTGCATTCCCACCTAAGCCTCCTTTCTCCCATCTTGCCAGTCTAATATTTTTTATTTGTATACTTGACCCCTTCTGACTAAGGTGAGGTGGAATTTCAACAGTCTCTTATAGAGGACAAAACAGATTGGCCTTTTGAATTTTAAATTTTGCTTTATTTAGGAAAAGTTTTAAAAATTGGTTCTACATGAAATTCTGAGTTCATCAGTGGCTGGAGAGCTATTTAGAGGGAACAGGAAGGGTAAAGAGGATTCTCATTAGACAAATGCAACAGCATTCTTGCTGGAGGGCAGGTCAGAGTGCTAATATACTCAGCATGGTCAGACACTAAGAGAGGCTTTTTGCTAAACTGATACAGTGAGATTCAAGAGAAAATTGGATTCCACTGGAACACAGTATGAAGTTCAAGGTCAGGTTCAACTGGGGAATGACCAGAACAAAGTTTTGTCAAGGAGAATCTTGTCACCATTATAAAGAATGACCCTGCTCTCTTAAACCAACTGGTAGATCTCTTCATCACTGTTATGTCCTGCTCTAACATCATGAAAACAATTCTGTCATGCACTACTCAAGAGAAGCTGCTCAATATAAGGGTAGAAGCAAATGCTTTCCATTCTCCACGGTGTGCACATCCTCACCCAGTGCCCAGCATAAAGGTGTCTCTAATACCTGCTGGGGTGAAAGTCCTAATTCCTTAGAATCAAAGAATATGACTGTATTTGGAGAAGGGGACTTTAATAAGGGAATTGTCTGTCAAGACATCGAGAGTGCTAATGTATTCTGACTGGTGTCCTTATAATAAGAGCTAACCAGGCACAAAAACATGAAGAGAGAAGATCATGGAAAGATTCAGGGAAAATTAGCTCTCTGCAAGTTAAGAAAAAATACCTCAGGAGATAGCTGCACTACTGATACCACAGTTGTGTGCTTCCAGAGTCCAGAACTGTAAGACAGTTCATTTCTATTGTTTTGGACACCTGAGTGTCCAAGCTAGTCAAACACAACAGCATTCTTGCTGGAGGGCAGGTCAGAGGGCAAATATAATCAGCATGGTCAGATGCTAGGGATAGAGGCTTTTTGTTAAACTTATAGACTGAGACTAAAGTTATAGCATGCATCTCCGGGTAAAAAAGACAAACTTGAATGGATGGGTCCCTCTTACTCATACCTATCCAAATCCATCAGACCTAAACGCGTGGTATCCACATAGAAAGGAAGTCTTGCTTCTTTGTGAGGTGTCTATAATCTGTATTCCAGTAAGAAAGGCAAGAGCAGAAAATCAAAGCTCCCTCTAGAGTGGGGCTGCAGTGGGCCAGGGGAGATATGGAAAGTGAGACAAGGGTTGAATGGAGATATGCCCATAGCCTCAACTAGCATCCCGACACTATTCTTTGCAAGACCTCTTGGCTTCAAACTCCTCACTCTCCCTAGACACACTTTAGGTATCTATGAACATGGGTATGAATCATGAACCCAGAGTGCTGGAAAAAAATAGGGTAGTTCACCTATTGCATTAATGGATTGTGCCAGCAAAATTTTCTATAGGGGGAGTCTGGAGACTTGGGTTGTATTTTGTTCGATATTAAATGTTTCTTCATCAGTGTGGTAAAATATGAACTTCTATGATTAATTAGCCTAATTTCCTCCAGCTCATTCTAGAAGTCTAATCACAACCTTTCCTAGACCATTCCAAAGCCCTCTGCCCTGAAACTTTGTGGGAATATCTAGTCTCCTGCTTCAGTAGCCTGAGGGTATTCTATAGTTTCTATAGCCATAGTTCTATAGCCATAGTTTTAGGGCTCAACCAGTGGTTTTCAGACCCAGTTCCAGACAATACCTGAATATTACAGCTATGAAAGAAGGGAACCCACACCAATTCACATGAAGTCTTTCTGAGTCTTGATATATGTTGCCAAGACATTTTAGGGAGTTTACTTGACCCCACTAACGTATTCTATGAAGGTGTGGACAGTTTCTGGACAAAGAAAGGGCAGTTACTACTTGACTGATCCTTCCCTACATTGGCCTTTGTCTTTAAACCAAATGAGGTAGCATCATTAAGTCAGTCCTGCCCTGCTCATTAAATATCTCCAGCGCCTTACTTAATTGGACCTACTGGCAGGCATGGCGTGCTTACTGCCTACTCTACAGAAAAACAAAGTCTTTGTAAATGTCACTATATGATAAAAAATACCATGGGTTCCAATTAATAACCCCCATACTACATTTTTGTCATTGTTAGCTTACCTCCATACTGGAGACTAAATGACTCTGGAGCTAAGAATGAGAGTAAATGTAACAAAACCTGATAAACAATATATATTCCTCAGTAGCCCTAACACTGAGATCCCAGAATTGGCATTTGTCATTGCCTAATTGAAGATGCTGTAGTTCAATCATAAAATAGCTCCCATCAGACCGTGTGTCTGAATATTTGTTCTCCAAATAATGGCACTGTTTTGACAGGTTGGGATGCCTTTGAGAGATAGGCCTAGATGGTAGATGGAGGCCACTAGAGGTGAAGTTCTGACTGTTACTGCCAAGCCACATTACAGTTGCATCCTTGCTTTCAGTCTTAAATGCTAATTCTCAACCTATTCTGTTTTTTTGATCCAACAAAATGTAGCCGTCTGACACACACTCTTGCCACCATGAAATCCACTATGCTGTTCTCATTATGTTGAACTAAAAACCCCCAAAAATCTTTTCTACCTTGAGTTTATTCAGACAGGTATTTTGTATATTAATGAAAAAAGTAACCAATGCATGAACTTGAAAACAGCACTGGAATAAATCTACAATGATTCTTAGAAATAGCTTGTGAAAGGAGACTTGGGGAGGTCCAGCCTAGACAATCCAATCTCTAGAGTCCTTTAAGTGGAGATTCAGAGCCATTATAGTGACAGTACAGAAAATAAAAACATGGATAGAAATCCCAACATAAAAGCTGTGCTTGTGATGTTTCTGGGAGATAATATAGAATTAGATTGCAAGTTATTTGGGCAACATTATGGCAAATAATCTGGCTACATTTTGCCGGAGTCCTGAGAATCTGACTGAGGATGTATTGAACTGATTTATTTGCAGAGAAGATTTCAAGACAGCATAGCATTCAAGGTACACGATGATTGATTCTGGTTTTAGCTATATTTATAAAATAGGAAGCAAAATTCAGATAAGAAGGACATAAAACTCAGTATGAAAGTGTAAGAATGTATGAAATTGCAGACAAAGAAGGCACAAACAAAGCAACTATAATTTTTAAAGAGATCAGCACAATTTAAAAGAAGCACCTGCTTACAGTAATGGGACAACAGAAAAGGTGCCTTGCAACAAAATGTGGCATCGTTCATGAGGTGTTATTTTGCAGATATGCAAAATCCAAAAGTTATTGAATCACAGCAGCTTCACTCAAGGCTGGAGATAAAAGACAACGAGCTTAAGCATTTAACACACAAAACCAGAGTCCTTTAATAGCACTCCTGGCCATGTGAAGGTAAAGCTTATGTTGTGATGGAGGTTCCAGGAATTTAGAGATGACAGGTAAACGGGGTATCCAACAAAGAAAGCCATAGGCGCCAAGCAAAGCAAGCCTAAGAGAGAGGCCATGTGTATATCCAGTCATAGTACCATGGAGGCAGGCTACCTGAGCATTCTGGAGCCCAGACGATGCCACCACATGGATGAGGCAGGACATGTGTTGCACTAGTTTCTTTTTTTCATGCTGTAACAAGATATTTGAACAAAAGCAAATTAAGGAGAATAGGGTTTATTTTAGTCCAGAGTTCCAGGTAATAGCAAAGCCAGAGAAGTAAAGCCACCAGGAGCTTGAAGAAGTTGATCACATTACATCCCCAGTAAGAAGGACAGACAGTATGATGCATAACTATGCTCAGCTTACCTTCCCCACTTTATATATATATTAAGGTTCCCAACCCAGAGAATGATCTTGTTCACAATTAAAGTAGATCTTCCTGTATCAATTCAATTAACCAAGACAGGCCCTCACTGACATCCTCAGAGGCTCATCCTAATCTAGACAATTCTTCACAGATGTGCCCGGAAGCTTACCTCCTACTTGTTCAGTTAACAATTAATACTATCTATCACATGGACCTACAGTATTTCATCTTGCCCTGCTGGGTTTCATTTCTGCATTGGTCCAAACTTTCTTTATTAGTCAATAATTAGTCCCATTATTCCCTTGTAGAATGAACACTTTAGTTGTGTATCTATTTTTATTAAAACTTTATTATAAAGAACTTTCAAATAAAAACACATTATGTCGAGAGACTAGGTGGACATTTCTATTCAGCACCATTAATGGTATAAGTATATTGCTTTCTTTTGTATCACACACAGGTTCACAGTTCTTTCTTTAAGTTTCTTCTTTTTATTTTACTTTTTGTTATTTTTTGAGATTATAATGTAGTTACAATATTTCTTTCTCTTTTCTCCTTCCTCCAAACTCTCCCCTATAGTTCTTCCCACTCTCCTTCAAATTCATGGCCTTTGTTCATTGTTGTTTCATCCATTTATGTATACGCATATATATATATATATATATATATATTCCTAAATGAAAACTACTCCTCTGTATAATGTTGTCTGTATGTTTTCAGTACTGACCATTTGGCACTAGAGAACCAATTGATATGTTCCTCCCAAGGGAAGAATACCTCTCCCACACCTGGGTTTCTCAGTTGCCTACAATTCTTTCTGTAGGGCTGAAGCTATATGGGCTTTCCCCAGTCACTTTGGCATACCTATTGGCATCATCATTATTCAGTTGACGTTTGCGTAATCATATCAATGAGGTGTTTTGGATGTAGTTTCTGATCTTACTTGGAAACACAATCTCACAGCAAATTCTATAATTCTCTGGCCCTTACATTTTTTTCTACTGCCTTTTCTGCTGTTTACCCTGAACCTTACACGTGGCAGACTTTTATAGATCTATTGATTGGGACTGGGTTCCACAATTCTGCATTTTGATTGTGGTTTTCTGTAGTGGTCTTCATTCTGTTGGACAGAAAATTTCTCTTCATGGTGGTGAGGACCACATTTGTTTGTGGGTGCAAAGACAAATGTTTATAGATTGTTGTGAGGGTTTATGCTTGCTCAGTAAATTATTGGTTGTAGAGTCTTCTCGAAGAAACATGACCTCACTAATAATGAGTAGTTAGTTAGAACAACTCTTGTTGAGTTGTTCTTAAATCTACTTAGACATTTGTTAGTTACCATCAAAGTATGTGCACCATGACACCTTTAAAGTTATCATGCCATTCTGGTCATTAATATGGCTAATGGGTGTCATAGATGCATAGAATTGTTGGTTGCCTCCCTGCTTTGAAAGCTTGTATGGTGCCTTCTGGTATCATGAAAGCTAGTCCCTGAGGAGGTAACATTCTGATCTGTTTCAGCTCAGGGATCTTTAGACCCTCTTTCTGAAATACATGTCTTCAGCAATAGGGGTTATTTTCTCCACCTCTGGGGATAATCAAGAGTAACAATAGGCTGTATCTTTGAGAATCTTTTAGGCAGCCCAGACCAACAACTCAAAAGAAGCCTTCTCGTATCTGGAATTAGAGTTTTTGTTAGGTGGTCTTTGGTCTTTGGAGGGAGCACTGTCAGCCCAGAAAGGAAAGTTCATTGAAACTGTGTGTGTGTGTGTGTGTGTGTGTGTGTGTGTGTGTGTGTAGTGAATTATGCATATTATAGATGTAGTTTTTGCCCTTGAAATTTTCTCTTTTATTACTTACAAAATAGGATAGTTTAAATTTAACATTTCTTGTCCTTCACAAGATATCTAATGTCATATATGCTAATTTTCTTGGCTTTATCACAGAACTTCATACCAAATAATTGATTGTCAAATAATAAACTAATTAGTCTTTAAAATACTTTCTCCTCACAATAGCTTTAAAAAACGTTTTGGGTTGAATTGCAATAGTTTTATTTCAAGGCTGCATATAAGGTGGGCAAAATTATCTACCTGGTACTCAGGGATGAAAGCTGGATTGTTTTGGCTGTTTGCATACATTCATCATATTGTCAGGCCTCAAACTCTGTATGATTCTATTAAGATAAATCCCTAGAAGGAGGTATTGGTCTAAGAGGTTTATCTACATATAAGTATCCTGGATATGGGACTGTTGCTTTGAGATTGCCTTTGGGTTTCTGTTTCTTTTTGTTAGATGAACTCTTTCCCAAGCTGCTCCTCAAGCTGTAAGTTTCTCTTCCCAAAACTGTTATGCAAGTTCATAAAATAGCTTTATTATATATGCACATATATTTAATATATATCTATATAAGTACATGAATGTATATCATATATGTGTGCATCTACATGTATGTATGTATGTATGCATGGATGCATGCATATATTTATGTTTAAAATCTGCCTATAAATAGCCTCATGATTATATTCAAATATAACTGAATCCTGAATCCTACTAAGACAGACACAGGTTCAACTTGAGTACTAGTGACAGTTCTTTGCTTAAATGTGCAAATTCAAAAATATGACAATTGAATATAAAATTACTCCTTTCTTTTCCTTCTTCCTGGAAAATGACTAGATCGTAATCCAGAATGAATGCAGTTTTTAGATTGCAGAGAAACCAAAACACGGTAACCTGGCAACAGAGCTTCTCCTCTTCGGCTGCAAATCCCTCTTTTACCTTCCCTATGTGCTCTGAGAAAAGTGTGTGTAGGGAATGGCAACTCTAGTCTAGAGCAAGGCCTCACAAGTCCTTACTGAGGGAGCTGTGTTTCTAGCCACGTACATCTTTGTCATACATCCTTGCAGTTCCTCAGAAGTCATTGTCTCCAAACTAAGAGGGCAGAGAATGGGAATCCTCTCATCATGCGTCTCATGAGAGTCTGAAGAGCTCTTTCCACAGTGAAGGGACAGCTGCATTGCTATTCTTGCGGATAGAGATTCATCATTCATGACTGACAGGTTTTGCTCTTCCACAGCCAGTCCAAACAGTCCCTTGGGGTTTATGGCATTTTAACAGATGTTTGCTGAGATAGCAGTCTGTTTCACTACTGAAGGTAAAGATAATGCACGTATGATTTTCCATCTCCATCTCGCTAAAATTAGAATTCTCTAGAAATCATTTTTTTTTAAATCTCTCCAGCAAGAAATTAGTGATTTGTGAATTTTGTATAGCAACAATAACAAAAATCTGTGAGTGGTTTGGGCCATGTGAATTTTCTTGGACCACAGTGAAATCATACCCCAGTAGATTCAGTTCATTTTTACTGTGTACCTTCAAGACCCTGATCTCATGCACTGTAGAAAGAGATACATCTCCTTTAGAAACAAAAGTGGGAAGAAGGTGCTTTAACCAGGTACTGGGACAGGGGACAGGTGCTTTAGTAGAGTGTAGGCAGCCATGGGAACATAGAAAGAGGATACATGGTATTTAAATTGGATGTAACTGGATTAACCAAGTAATAAAGTACCAGCACTGTCTGTGATGGGGGTATGATGGGAAGCTGGACCTGAAAGAGGGGAGAACAGGTCATTCCTCCATATGAGAGAATCCCAATGAGTTTGCATAGGCTCCATTTGTTATAAACATCATGCTGTTTTTCTTTTTATTAGGACAAGAATCCTGCTACATCCATGGTTGATTTGAACTCTGAATCCTCCTGCTTTAGCCTCCTGAATGCTAGGATTAGATAAATATACAATCGCACTATGAGACAACAGGAAAATGCCACATTTAGATGCTATATAGTAATACCCCTAGGGGATAAGTGGAAGACCATGAAGACTGCACAATTGGCGGTGCATTTTTCAATGTCATTTTCAAGGTAACAATTACAAAGTGTGTTTGGTTTGCGGGGATGAGTGGCATACTTAGAGATATTTTTCCTCCCATTTTGATACTACGTAATAAAATGGAATATAATATCAATACATTTGGAGCAATTTTGGATTCTGGAGATTGGGCCTCAAGACTTCTTTCTGCTTGCTACCAGTATTCTGCTGTATTACCTTCCTAGTCAATGTGACAGACTGTCTGACTGAAGCAACTCAACAGGACAAGGATTTACTTTTACTTCTAATGCCTACCACAGTGGGGAAGGCATAGCAGAATCCACAGGAGTGAGGCCAGGTGGCCGATGCTCCTTACTTCTTGGTGTATCAGGAAAGAGAACACCGGATCAGAAGCACGGTTACTCTCAAACCCCACCATAAGCTTCTGGCCCTGTACCTTAATGGCTATCTTATAAAGCGAAGTAGCTTCAGTTCAATTTCAAGAGTCTCAAACACTCGGCACTTTTCCAAAGTACAACAAGCACAAGCTTAAGGCAGAGGGAGGAAGGTAAAATAGCAATAAAGATGTCTAAGAAGCCACAAAGAATCTTACTATTAACTATTTACAAACAGTGCAACAAAAACAAATGAACAAACAAACCCACCAAAGCACCTAATATAAAAACCACACTTAAGTGCAAGACCCATGCCTGGCCTCAGATGGCCAATGCAAAAGAAACTCAAGGGTAGTTTGGTAGATGTATGTTTCATATTACTTTGGGTGGGGGATAGCATTTTGGGTCCCTAACAGTCTTTCACTTGCATATTATAGTTTCTGTTTTTGTATTTTTATGTTCTGTCTGTCTGTGTATGTGCATAAGTGTATAAGTGTGTGTGTTTCTCGTGATTTTGCTTGTGTTTGTTTGCCTGTTTGAGAGAGAGATGGTACAGAGTTTGATGGGTGGAGAAGATCTGGGAATAGATTCTGTGCTCAGACTTGATTACATGATAATTAGATGTTGTATTATATACAATAAGCACTTCCCACCCCCATGATGTTATGGCCAATTAGCTCTTTTCATCTGTACCCCTAAAATCTGTACCCCTAATATACCCTAGACCTGGAACAATAAAGTAAGGTTCTCTGGCTATAGCAGTCTCTGGAAGATCTTCCATCCAAACCCTGATCACCGCTTTTAGTCTCTTTGTCCTTGCAGACCATTGGCCAACAGCCTCTAAGGAGAAGGAAGGACCACACCAAGTATTCAAATGCCTGAGTCTAAAGGAGACATTTCTCATTCATACCATCACAAGCCATGTACAAACCTGATTCCAACAAATAGATTATGGGAATAATTTGTTGCTAATGAGAGGAGCTGAGTGAAATGAATGGAAATGGTAGTAAGAAATCATCTGCAGGAGACATGACATTGAAAACAAAAGTATATCAAGGATTCCTGTTATTGCCTGGAACATAGAAAGTTTTGTTCATGAAAGCATGAAAGCTCAGGAGTACTGACCTCTCCCCCCAAGCATTACACCCCTAACAACAAAGGTTCACATAGCATGGTTTTATTGATATAAGCTTTGTAGGACTAAGCCAGATGGTGGTGATATATGCCTTTAATCCCAGCACTCAGGAGGCAGGGGCAAGTGGATCTCTGAGTTAAAGGCCAGCCCGGTCTACAGAGAGCTTCAGACATCCAGGGCTATGCACAGAAACCCTATCTTGGACAACAAATCAAGCCAAACCTTTGTAGGACCAAATCAAAGTTCTCACCTGCATGTGGCCCTTAGATGAAAGTATAGGTAATTGATAATGATAAAGCTCTTACCACTCACCTAAGCCCTGCCTTATGTGCTACTATTATAGCAGAAACAACTCTACCTCCATTGTTTGGTACAGTTTCCCCTGTACTGATGGGCAGCCTGTCTGTTTCTCCTGAGGAATTTGCTTTGAAAATAAACCTCTGGATCTTGACCACAGATCCTCACCTGCGGCCTGAGTCCAAAGACAAAACTTAAAACCCCAAGGCAATGTAATATTAGGTGCCTATAAAATATAAAAAACCATGACCTAAACACAAAACTAGAGTCTGAAAGTGTTGACTATGGATTTATGGAGTTATGTGAATTTTGTATGTAGATAGATTTATTTATAGGAAGTCACTTGCCTCCTAATCTGAATTAGAAGTCTGAAACCCAGCAACACTGTTTGATAGGTTGATTGACTTAAATATGAGCTGAAAACCTGTCATACTGAGTTAGAAGAAATACTAGGAGTTTCTAGGTAAAGTATTTTTAAAAAGACACCCTAGTCATTTGGAGACAGAAATGCAGGATTTCTGCTTTGCATTACTTTTCATCATCGTGGCCTTGATCTTTCCTAACTCTGCTGCATGAAAAAGAGCAGTGGCCACAAAGCGGCCCCATATTGGAGACAAAATGTCCTCCAAAGGTCAGGAATGAACAGTTGATAGCATACTCGTAGTATATTTGTCCTTAGCAAAGATTATAATTGCTCTGGCTGACATGAGCTTTGAAACTACAGGGGAAAAAAATGGCATTGTTATTGTCCTAGGCAGGCAAAATGGGTGAAGGTCAGAAACTACTGCCTAAAGATACTTGGCAGAAAATGGGATTGATTGAATATGGTCCCTGAAACTAAGAGAGGCCCAATGGAAACCTAAGCTAATATCAGTCTTGGTGAATAATACTTGCCCTTTTCTGTGTGGTATCTTCTAAAAGCCTCAGTGAATGCCCGACACCACTAATAGTACTGGACTTTGTAAGTACCCTTTGCTCCTGCACATGCATATCTGTAGTAAAATTTAATTACATAGCAAGCAGAGTAATAGATTAAAATTAATTGTGGTGGCTGGGCTGGAGCAATAGCTCAGCACTTAAAGGCTAGGCTCACAACCCCACATAACTATGGTGGTTAATATTGTTAATTTTGTTAGACTAAAATTAGTAAAACACCTTTCTAGATGAACATGTGTAAGACATTTCTAGAAATGACTGCCAAAGGGCATAAGAATCACTCTGAGTGCATATAACACTATCCAATAGTCGAGGGGCTTGGATGCAATAAACAGAGAAGTCAGATGGTAAATACCATGAGGGAAGCTTCTCTCCTCCCTCCCAGGCATGACAGAGTGAGACCTTTGAAACCATGAGTCAAGTCCTTTCCTTAAGTTGTTTTGCTACGGTATTTCATTACAATGGCAAAAATCTTACTAACCCAGAAGATTAGCACCAAATATATGATATTTTCACCATGATCTCACAGTTGAGCTGATCTGTGACAAAAATTTGGAGAATTTTAGATAAGAGTGCTAGAGAATCCATAGACTAATAAAAGCAGGAGGTAGTAGGAAAGCCCAGAAGAATCTCAAAAGCCAAAAGGTTTATAGGGACAGAGAGAGCAAAATATTCTTTCATCCAATTTAAGATGGTAACTATGGGGAAATAGAAGAGAACCATTTATTTCACATTGCAGCAAAGAATTCCTTTAACTTTTCTCCATACTATGAGACTTTGGGGGATAGATAGGTTTAAAGGTGACAGATAAATTAGGCAGAGTAAGTGTCACGCAGTCCAGCATTCCAGTGTACTGTGAGTATTGATGAATATTCTAAGCTGCTTGTAATCATAACTATGAGAAAGGTGATTTGAAAAAGGCAATTTAGCCAGAAATTAGCATAAAGCTGGGGCTAATCAACGTGTTGTTACTGAAAAGAATAGCCCTGGTGGGGACAGACAATGTATGGCAATGTCAGGATACCCGGAAACTCCTCCTAAGAAGGCATGGAAGAGTGAAGATGAAGCCAAAGTAGGGATAGGCATCCTAGGAAGTTGGACATGCTGGAAACAGAAAACATTTGTCAGGGGAAACTGCAGGTAGAACACAGAGCTAATACAACAGAGAGGCCATGAGGGCTGAACCAGCACTTCATAGAGATGGGACTGCCCAAGCTGATCGAAGTTCGATCATATCACTGTGTGCTATGAAAACTTGGGGATATAGGATTTAGTGCTTATTGTGCTAGGTTTAATCTCTCTTTGTCCCAGTCCTCTTTTCTTTACCCCTATCACTCTCTTTTGGAATTGAAATGCTCACTTCTTGCCACTATATATCATAAGTACTTAACATGTTTTGTTGTGCAGGCTTACAAATTCAGAACTTTGCCTTAAACCTCAAAAAAGTTTTGAACTTGGTTTTTGAATATTACTTGAAACATTATCATCTTATTGATAAAACTATGATTCTTCCAGCTTAGAGGAGGACACCATGTGTTTGGCATTATGTGATGGACATAAGGGCTGGAGAGATGGCTCAGGGGTTAAGAACAGTGGCTGCTCTTCCAGAGGTCCTGAATTCAATTCCCAGCAACCATGGAGGCTAGAAGCTTCCAGGACTAGACCTAGGTTAGCAGACAGAAGCAGTAAGCCTCTGAGAAAGTAATTACTTCAAGCTAATAAAACTACTTTTACCATATGATTTTGTAAGTAAAGAGTTATTGGATATCAACTTGTTGATAAGAAATGGGCTTGTCACAGCTAATCTTGATCATTAACTTAATTGGATTCATAAATGCCTAGATGAACTGCAAAACACACTTCTGAATATGTTTGTAAAGGCATTGCCACAGAGGTTTAACTAATAGGAGAGACCTGCTGAATATGGAAGAAAATGGTCTGTACCATCCACAAAGATGAGGGCCAGAAAGAGTAGAGGGGAAGATGGATAAAGAGACAGTCTCTCTGCCTCGTTTTTAGTAACCATTATCTGCCACACGTGATCAACAAGAATAGAATGAAACTGAACCAAAATAAATGTTTCCTCTTGTAACTTGTTTTGCTCAAGCATTTTGCCACAGAGAATAATAAAGGGATGGATAATAAACTAGAACTATGAATAGCAATATACAACAATACACACTATGTGTCTGTGGCTTGCCACCACCCAAGAAGTCTTATACTGTGCTTACTTTTCTCTTCTTGTGATGCTGTAAGGTGATAGTTAAAACAAATACATTACAACGTCCCTTTTGTATAATTGAATTATTAGACTACACTTATGCTTTGGGGCTGTAATGGCTAATCTTAGTTATCAATATGATGTAGGGAAGAAGGGAACTTTTCCCATCTCCATCTGAGTGGCACATGACTTTGGGGTGATTTTTCTACATTGCTAATTGATGCAGAAAGACTCTACTCTACCCATAATGCATGGTAATTCAATAACCAGTGTCCCATGGTGCTACTACTTAAGTTATACCTTAGTGCCTACCTTGGTTGTCCTCAGTGACGGACTACAACCTATAAGCTGAGAAATAAACACTTTCTTCCCAAGTTGCTTTTGGTCATGGTGTTTATCACAATAGAGAGTAAATTAGAACAGGGACTATTGTTAAGTGAAATAAAGGTCACTTGAGCACAATCACTTCATTACTGTGACAGTATGATAACTAAGAAGGTTAAGCAACAAACAGGGAAATAGTACAATTTCCCTGGAGATGGGGTGATTCATATCCCAGGTGAGATAGAGTGTGACAAAGGTTCCATCACGCTACTCACAATGGTGCACAATTTTGAATTTATTACTTATTTATACAATTTCCAAATTCATATTTCCATGTTACTTTTCTGGGAAACCGAAACCACTTAGACTCTGCAAATGTCACTTTTATTTCTTCAAATTATGAGATGAAATGAGAGCCATGCCTAAGCTATGCAAATACACGAGTCCAGAACATGTCTTTCTCTGTTCTAACTATTCCTAGGCCTAAGCCTAGAAGCTTCTTGCCTCCATACAATCTGCTCCTCCAAGCTGACTGATTAAATCTAGCTTTTCTCAGCTTCTGACTAACTTGCTCTTCTTGACCTCATATTAACTGTGGCAATATATTCTAATTTTCTGACTCCTTCTCATTCTCTGGTCCACTCTGTCTTCACTGGTTTCTACTTTGTTCTCTCTGCAACCTGTCTCTGTAAAACTGTTAAGTAAAACTGCAACATACGCCTGAGCACGCACGCGCACACGCGCACACACACACACACACACACACACAACACACACACACAAACAAACACACACACACACACACACACACACACACACACACACACACACACACACACAAAAACACACACAAATAATCACACACACAAATAAGCACACAAACACACACACATAAACACACAAACTCACACACACACAAACACACACACACACACCAGTACCACCACCTCTCTCTACTTTAGTAACCCCTTTTTCCTGTGTTGTTCTTATGGGAGTGGCCATATCCTATCTCTGACTCATTTTGTTAAATCTTTCTCTGATCTGTCACCTTATCTGCCCCTCAAGTAGACATCACTTTCAAACATGACTTTGTCCTTTTAAAACGAACTTTACTGTCAGTATTATGTAATGAAGGCATGTGCTAAGGACTGCATTCTAATGAGAACATAATGTAATTTGGAGTGTGTCTACATTCCAGCCAGACCATATAAACCTAGAAGGAGTTTGAATGTAATCCTTTGCCAAAGCAGCCATGTTGCTGGATTAAAATTCCTCCACAAGACCATAAATGCAGGAGTCCATAGTCTATAATAAGAAGCATGTTAAATATAAATTTGATTTGTATGCCCATAAGCCTTTCACCCAGTTCTTTCACTAGGTCAGTTCATTTACTCTATCATTTATAACAGGTTAGGTTATATCTTAGTTACTTTTTCTATAATTGCTCTTAAAATACATAACCACCAAGGTAACTTAAAGAAAAAAAGACTTTATTAGAACTTACAGTGCCAGAGGTACAGAGTCCATGACCATGGCAGGCAGCGTGGCAGCAGGCAGGCAGGGAGGCAAGGCTCTAAGTAGTAGTTAAGACTTTACAGCTCTTATGCACAAGGAGGAGACAGAGAAAGACCTAACTTGGGAATAGAATGAATTTTTGAGACCTCAAAGTCCATTCTTTAGTGCCATATCTCTTCCAACAAAATCACTTTCCTTCATCCACACTAGCTGTGTTACAATTTTTCTAAGAAATGTCACCAGGGATCATGTGTTTGATTGTCTCCAGTTTATGGTGCTTCTTGGTGATGCTACAGAATCTTTATGAAGTGCAGTCTGGCCAAAGGAAACACATCATGGGCACAGAGTTTGAGAATTTATACTTTAATGTCTCACTTCTTTTTTTTCCATCCATTTTTATTGGTTATTTTATTTATTTACATTTCAAATGTTATTCCTCTTCCCATTTTCCCTTCCACAAATCTCTGTCCCCTCCCCTCATCCTCCCTTCTTCTATGATGGTGCTCCCTGACCCACCCATTCCTGCCTCAGCACCCTACCATTCCCCTACTCTGGGGCATCAAGTCTCCACAGCACCAAGGAGCTCACCCACAGTGATACCAGATAAGGCCATCCTCTGCTACATATGCAGCTGGAGCCATGGGTCCCTCTTTGTTTGGTGGTTTAGTCCCTGGGAGCTCTGGGGGGGGGGTGGTTAGTTATATTGTTGTTATCCCTATAAAGTCTATTGGGGCCCAGGAGCAAAACAATGTCTCACTTCTTGATGGCTGTTTCTGTTTCCTATGTGTGTTTGGGATATGATTTCTCAAGCTTCCTGCTTTTGCCACCGGCTGTCATGGTGGACTATCCTCTAGAACTTTAGCTGAAAATTAACTCATCTACCAGGTGTTTTAATCATGGCATTTTAGCAACAGGAAAGTGATTAATACAGTAGGGCCATGTCTTTTTGGCCTACCTAGCTAAATGGAAAGCATTTCCTAAATGTTCAGATGTTTTCTGATTTGTTTGAAATGCTATGGGGAAAAAGGAAAAGATAGTGGAGAATATACCACCTCTTTCAAGCAAATCCAGAACTCTTTACAAGAAATCCTGTATGATTGAGATCCAGTGGAATTCTTACTGAAGGATAAAGTTGGCCATTAATATTGATATTACATGTCCAAATTCAACCAACTGAAGATTTAAAATACTTGCTGAGGAAATTGTGTCTCTACTAAACATGGATAGACTATTTTCTTGTCATTACCCTCTTGAACAATACAGTATAATATAGTACAGGTAGAATAAATATACTAGAGATGATTTAACATGACAGACAGCTCTAAAAATTATCTCCTTTTGGTTCTGGAATCAGTTTCCTACAAATACCAAACTATCACAAACTATAGATCTTCTTAGCCTTTCCCAAAGAAATATCATTTATCTTCAAAAATAGGTACTATAACAAGGAAAGTAGACAATTCAGAGATAGAGGCCAGATCCATATTAATGCTACCACAGGCAGCCTAGAATATCCCTGTGACCTGTCTATTAGGACTTTTACTATCCATAAAAAGAAATCCATGAAAGGGATAATTCCTCTCTATTTCACTGATTCTAGAAATAAATGTTTAGCAGCAGGAGGAACAGATGGAAATGGTCTTTGAATTTATCCAAAGATGCCATCTGATGCTTTAATTCTGGCCTCTGACCATCTGAACATTTTGAACTAGAGGGGAAGATTATATCAATCAACCAACAGAGTCCATCAAAATGGAGTCTGAAACTGTAAAACCTTTGACACTGGAAATTGGTGTCTTTTTTTTTTCATCTTTATTAACTTGAGTATTTCTTATTTACATTTCGATTGTTATTCCCCTTCCCGTTTCCGGGCCAACATCCCCTTAACCCGTCCCCTTCCCCTTCTCTATGAGTGTTCCCCTCCCCATCCTCCCCCCATTACCGCCCTCCCCCAACAATCACGTTCACTGGGGGTTCAGTCTTGCAGGACCAAGGGCTTCCCCTTCCACTGGTGCTCTTACTAGGCTATTCATTGCTACGTATGCAGTTGGAGTTCAGGGTCAGTCCATGTATAGTCTTTAGGTAGTGACTTAGTCCCTGGAAGCTCTGGTTGCTTGGCATTGTTGTACATATGGGGTCTCAAGCCCCTTATCAAAACAAAAAAGCTATAGTAGCCCCTGGAATGAGTAAATCTGGTCACCAAAGAGAAGCATCATAATATCTAAGAGGTTCTATAATATTTCCCAACACTACAAAGGGCACCTAGTGGTAATATTAAAAGAAAAGTATAGCATTTTGAGCACAATTACCAAGACAATCAAGCCTTTCAGAAGAAGGTTTTGCTTACCCACCATAAAGAACCCCAACAAATCCAAACAAGATGCTACTATGAGCAATGAAATATATGTGTTAGGCTATAAAAAGGTCTTTAAGGAAGCCAAGGCCCATATCTGGTACAACATTGAGGGAAAACATGCCTGCCACGTATTGCCTTGCTTATCTAGAACTCTACCTCTCATTTATCTTTTATGAAAATTATATTGGTAGTGTTTGCTTTACATATTTATCTATAGTCATGAAATAACAAGCCAAATTCCTGAGAGAATGATTGCCCAGCCAACGGCATTGCTCAACTCCCTCCAATGCATCATTTCATAGGTCAACTCTCCCCACTTGCCTCCTTCACATTTTCTTTCATTTTCACCTTTCCATCTCATTACCTTCAAATAATGAAATTCAGTAGCATGATCTGAATATCAGCATTTTCCCCACACAACTGCAAATACTATTAGTATGTAGTAGTAAGACTACCAGTTGTGGATCTTAAAAAGTGACTAAGTACTGGACACTGTATCTACATGTGGGACCAGTAGCCTCATAAGAGGTTGAAGACAGTTGATTCCCCCTTCATACTAGATAAGAACACAGAGCAGGTGTCATTTTGGAAATAGGTTTTCACTACATAGCAAGTCTGCTAATAACTTTATCTTGGGCTTCCAAGCCTCTATAGCCAAGAGGAGGGGAAAGTCAATTATTTATATATTTTTATAGACAAAGGATTTGCCGTGTTAACTTAAGCAGACTTAGTCCACACAGATAGGAATTACTACACTGCCAGTCCTATATCAATCTACTTTCACATGAGCTCCTAGACAGATCTTCCTACTGAAATGGTTCCAGTTAACAGTATAGTATCCTCATTCTTACATCTGTTCTTTAGTGCACTGTTAAGTCATATTTGATACCATTGGTTTACCCACTTCCCATTAAACTCTCAACCCTTCCACAAACACATTTCTGTGACTAGTTTCTTCCAACTCCTATTTACATTTTTTTTCTTTTAAGCATATTTTTGGGCCTCCCTTCTTGTTTAACTTCTTAGGGTCTATGGGTTATATCGTGGATATTCTGTACTTTATTTAGTCACTTACCAGTGACTACATACTATGCATGTCCTTTTGGGTCTGGCTTACCTCACTCAGGATGATATTTTCTAGTTCCATCAATTTGCCTGCAAAATTCATGATGTGCTTGTTTTTAATAGCTGAATAGTATGCCATTGTGTAGATATACCACATTTTCTGTATCCATTCTTTAGTTGAGGGACATCTGGGTTGCTTCCAGTTTCTGGCTATTACAAACAAGGCTGCTATAAACATAGTGGAGCACATGTCCTTGTAATATTGTAGAGCATATTGGGGGTATATGTCCAGGAGTTGGGTCTTCAGGTAGGCTTCAGTCCAACTTAGAAGGGAAAACAAAACAATCATGGGAAGCAGAGGGAAGGAGTGACCTTGGTAGGAGAGAGGGGAGGGGAAAAAGGGTACAGGATCAGGTATAGGGAAAGATAGGAGAGAAACCCAGAGAGCCAGGAGAATGAATGGAAATATGCATCTGACAGGGGTGGGGTGTGTGGGGAACCTCTAGAAAGTCCCAGAGACCTGGGATCATTATGCATGACCTTAGCCAAAATGCCCAACAGTGGGGATATGGAACCTAAAGAGATCACCTCCAGTAATTAGATAAGACCCCCAGTTGAGGGATGGGGACACCAACCCACCATCAAATTTTTCTACCCAAAATTGTTTCTGCCTAAAAGAAATACAGGGACAAAAAAATGAAGCAGAGTATGACCAACCAGTGACTGGAACAACTTGGAATCATCCCATGGGCAGGCACTGTTACTGATGCTGTATTGTAGTCGCAGACAGGAAGAGCCTAACATGGCTGTCCTCTGAGAGGCTCTACCAGCAGCTGACTAAGACAGATACAGACACTCACATTGGACTGAGATCTGGGACCCCTATGGAAGAGTTACAGGAAGAATTGAAGGAACTGAAGGGAATGGCAACCCAATAGGAAGAGCAACAGTGTCAACTAACCTGGACCCCTGAGAGCTCCCAGAGACTAAGCCACCAACCAGAGAACATACACTAGCTGGTCTGAGGCCCCAGGCACATATGTAGCAGAGGGCTGCCTTGTTTGTCCTCAGTAGGAGAGGACGTGCCTAATTCTGTAGGGTCTTGGTGCCCCAGGGAGGGGGATGACTGAGAGTGGCACCTTCTCCTGAGACAAAGGAGAGGGAAAGGGGGAAGAATTCTGTGAGGGTGGAATGCAAGGAGATGCAACATTTGGGATGTAAATAAATAAAATAATTAATTGACAATAAAGAAAAGAAAAGCATATTTTTGTTGGGGGCTTGTGTTTTGAATGAGAATGAGTCCCATAAGCTCCTACATTTTAATGTCTAGACCTAGTTATTAGACTGTTTAGGGAAAGACTTGGAGATGTCACTGGAGATGGGTTTTGAGGTTTCAAAGAGCTCACACAAGATATTTCTCTGTCTGTCTGTCGGTTTGTCTCTCTCTCTCTCTCTCTCTCTCTCTCTCTCTCTCTCTCCTCTCTTCTCTTTTCTCTTCTCTATGTAGAGTGTTGTCTTTATGCAGGTGAAAACAGGCACAAGATAAGGCAAGGCCTGTGATTGGGCAGTGAAAAAGTAAAGTGGGGACAGAGTTTTTATAAGGTGGGAGTGAGGAGAAAGAGGAGAGGAACCAAGATGGACGCAGAGAAGGATGACCCAGATTCATGTGGCCTTAAATGGCCACATGTGAACATTTCTTAAGGGATGGATTTTTATAGGACTATTTGTGTTATCTAGGTGGGCAGTTTATATCATTATTAATTGGTTGTGAGTTTATTATGTGGATGTTTTATGCATTGAGAATTTAAGATGTAAATCTGATTGCTAAATTACAAGCTTATTGAGTTTTGATTTTAATGGGCTACTGGGAATTGTGACTATAGCCACAAGCGGTGCGGTTGGGAATGTGAGCAGAGTCTGTAGCAAGAGAGTTACAAGATGCTGCTGGGCTCAGATAGGAGCCAGCTGCAACATGAGCTGAAGATTGGGAGCTTAGCAGGTGAGATGCTTTACTGGCTGAGATGAAAATGCCCCGCAGATGCCATGTGGTACAACAGAGCTGGCACTCGCAAGGAATTCTCTTATTTAATCTTTCCCACTACAGGTGGCGAACCAATGTGTTAGACAAGAATCTACCAAAAATTTAAGATTATCAGTCTGAGAGAGTTTTATTTTCTAAGTCAAAAAGATGATGCAGCCAAGATGAGTCAGGAGGACTCAAGCCCGGGGAAAACTTGAAACAAAGGAACAGAGGGGGAGTCTGCTCACAGATGCTAGGACCCCTGCTGTGAAAAGAAACAGGTTACTCTGAGTCAGAACTGAGAGTGTGACTTATTTCAAAGACTGGTTTATTTGGTGTGGTTTATTTCAAAGACTGGTTTATTTGCTTTTAGAATAGATTTATATACAGAGTTTATCCAAATCATGTGGGGAATTTTGCCCACAATTTGGGACTAAAGTAGAAAAAAATAAAAGTCTGTAGCACCAGGCAGAGGGCATACAGACATATATTATACAAGTTGTTAATGAGTATTATAGAAGTTGTTAGTGAATGGAAGTCTGACGCTCCAGGTAGAGAGCTTAACAGATAGATGGTATATTTTCATCTACAGGAGGCTCAGATTCTCTCTACCTGCGCTCCACAGGAATTTTGGGTTGATATCCTGGCCTGAGAGATTAGAGAAGCCTAAACAGTATAGTATTGCTTAGTTTATTTCATTTATTTTAAATTGTTTTAATTTTCAAAATGGGTGTGATTTTAAGTGTTGTGATACTATTATTTCTTTGGGAGAAAATACAAGATACAAGCTTTTCTGGTTGCCAACTAAAGGGCACGCTGATTTGGGGGAAATGTGTTGTCTTCACAGTTTTAGAAAAGGTGATGAGTCTCTGTTGATACCTTCCAGAGCTATATGGATTAGATTTGATAGAGGGAGACCTCCTGAAGAACTAGATTAAAAAAATAAAAAAAAAGAACAAAATTTCATCCTAACTAGTCTGTACACCTTACACAGACTGATATAATCCACACAAATACCTTGATGATACTAAAATTTTGTTTTGAGATTTATATATTACAGAATGTACAGCCTTGGGGAGTCTCACCATCAGACATGCTGAACTGACCTGCTAGAACTCCTGATCTCAGGGACTTTCAGCTGGATCCATTCAGGACACCAAGCAACTCCTCAATTTTCCCTACCTCCCCCAAAGATATCTCACCACCCATGTAGAGTTTGAAGAAGTTTTGAAGAGTCATCACCCCAGTTCCCTGAACTTTGAGAGGATGGAAGTGGTTATTCTAAGGTTGTCTTTCTGGGAAATTTAGAAATAATCATAATTTAACAGCAAGAAATTAGCTAGAAATTGTGCAGCTATAGTCTCATTTGGTGGAAATCTTTATATTTGTTACTAAATTGAAGTTATAATCTCTTAAATTGATCCAGAATTTATTTTATACAAATTTAAAGTTTTCATTCGTATAAATTTCTTATTGATGTAAAATTGAAATTAATATTGTTTCTCTCATATAGGCATTGTGCCTATACATCACATTTAAGAATACAAGGCTTGCCCTGCACCCAAATCCCGTAGGGAAGAGAGCAGACCACCCAGAAGTGCAGATATCCCGAGGCCACAGGACAGACTGCCACCTCTGCACACCTTGGCCCACATCCCTGGTCCAAGGGGAAACTGCACAGTGCCTCTGGAGAGAGGGATAAAGGAACAGAGACCAGTACCTGTGGTTCTGGTCTATGCCCAGGACCAAAGTGATCCCATCGAACAGGTCCCTGCACCCAAATCCCATGAGGGAAAGAGCTGGAACCTCAGAAGTGTGGATACTCCTGAGAAATCAGAGGAGACAACCCTCTGCCCATAGTCCAGACCCAAGAGGGAATTGCAAAGTGCCAACTGTGCCTGCTGGGTGCAATGACCTACACGAGCAATCAGGGGCATAATCCTTTGATTCCTGCCTACGCCTAGAGCTGAAAGACAGTCTCCAACAGTGTGGCCACAACTGAGAGCAGAGCACCTGTTCTCAGGAAAGGCTGAAAGAAAACAGGAAAACAGTTCTACAGCAGTGCTGACACAAAGGCCTACAGCAGAGTCAAGTCACTCTCAGAAACAGCAAGACAAGCAAACACCAGAGACAACCGAATGGCTAGAGGCAAGCACAGGAACCTAATCAACAGAAACCAAGACTACTTGGCATCATCAGAACTCAGTTCATCCACCAAAGAAAATACTGGATATCCAAACACACCAGAAAAGCAAGATTTATATTTGAAATCACATTTTTTGGTAATGATGGAGGACTTTAGAGAAGACATAAAGAACTCCCCTAGAGAAATGCAGGAAACCACAAATAAACAAGTAGAAGCCCTTAGAGAGGAAACACAAAAAACACCAAAAGAATTATAGGAAAAGACACCTCCGGGACCTGAAGGGACCAGATCAACAATTTTCTGCACCCAAATCCCATGGGAGGGAGAGTTAAACCTTCAGAGGGGGAGACACACATGGGAAGACAGAAGAGACAACACTCTGCCCACATTTCTGACTCCAGAGGAAAACACCTAACACCATCTGGGACCCCGGTGCACGGGGGCTCCTGAAAAAGGCAGCGCAGGCCCTGCTGGTTGCCTCCCTCATGGAGAGCTCAAAAGCAACCCCCCAGGAGCAACTTGAGTCGAGGGATCACAAGTAAGACCAATTTTTCTGCTCCAAGCAACCTGCCTAGACGACTCAGGACACAGGCCCACAGGAACAGCTGAAGACCAGTAGACAGGAAAGACTACACACCTGAAAGCAGAACACTCTGTCCCCATAACTGGCTGAAAGAAAACAGGAAAACAGGTCTACAGCGCTCCTGACACACAGGCCTATAGGACGGTCTAGCCACTGTCAGAAATAGCAGAACAAAGTAACACCAGAGACAATCTGATGGCAAGAGGGAAGCGCAGGAACCCAAGCAACAGAAACCACGACTACATGGCATCATTGGAGCCCAATTCTCCCACCAAAGCAAACACTGAATATCCAAACACACCAGAAAAGCAAATTATAGATTTAAAATCATATTTGATCATGATGCTGGAGGACTTCAAGAAAGACGTGAAGAACTCCCTTAGAGAAACGCAGGAAAACATAAATAAACAAGTAGAAGCCTATAGAGAGGAATCACAAAAATCCCTGAAAGAATTCCAGGAAAACACAATCAAACAGTTGAAGGAATTAAAAATGGAAATAGAAGCAATCAAGAAAGAAGACAGGGAAACAACACCGAATATAGGAAACCAAAGGAAGAGACAAGGAGCCATAGATACAAGCATCACCAACAGAATACAAGAGATAGAGGAGAGAATCTCAGGAGCAGAAAATTCTATAGAAATCATCGACACAACTGTCAAAGATAATGTAAAGCAGAAAAGGCTGCTGGTTCAAAAAATACAGGAAATGCAGGACTCAATGAGAAGATCAATGAGAAGAAGAGAGTGAAGACTCCCAGCTCAAAGGACCAGTAAATATCTTCAACAAAATCATAGAAGAAAACTTCTCTAACCTAAAGAAAGAGATGCCCATAAACATACAAGAAGCCTACAGAACTCCAAATACATTGGACCAGAAAAGAAACTCCTCCCGTCACATAATAGTCAAAACACCAAATGCACAAAATAAAAAAAGAATATTAAAAGCAGTAAGGGAAAACGGTCAAGTAACATACAAAGGCAGACCTATCAGAATCACACCAGACTTCTCGCCAGAGACTATGAAAGCCAGAAGATCCTGGACAGATGTCATACAGACCCTAAGAGAACAAAAATGCCAGCCCAGGTTACTGTATCCTACAAAACTCTCAATTAACATAGATGGAAAAACCAAGATATTCCATGACAAAACCAAATTTACACAATATCTTTCTACAAATCCAGCACTACAAAGGATAATAAATGGTAAAGCCCAACATAAGGAGGCAAGCTACACCCCAGAAAAAGCAAGAAAGTAATCATCTTGTCAACAAAACAAGAGAAGAAAAGCACACAAACATAACCTCATATCCAAATATGAATATAACAGGAAGCAATAATCACTATTCCTTAATATCTCTCAACATCAATGGCCTCAACTCCCCAATAAAAAGACATAGATTAACAAACTGGATACACAATGAGGACCCTGCATTCTGCTGCCTACAGGAAACACACCTCAGAGAAAAAGACAGACACTACCTCAGAGTGAAAGGCTGGAAAACAACTTTCCAAGCAAATGGTCAGAAGAAGCAAGCTGGAGTAGCCATTCTAATATCGAATAAAATTGATTATCAACTAAAATTCATCAAAAAAGATAAGGAAGGACACTTCATATTCATCAAAGGAAAAATCCACCAAGATGAACTCTCAATCCTAAATATCTATGCGCCAAATACAAGGGCACCAACATACATAAAAGAAACCTTACTAAAGCTCAAAACACACATTGCACTTCACACAATAATAGTAGGAGATTTCAACACCCCACTCTCATCAATGGACAGATCACGGAAACAGAAATTAAACAGAGACGTAGACAGACTAAGAGAAGTCATGAACCAAATAGACTTAACAGATATTTATAGAAATTCTATCATAAAGCAAAAGGATATACATTCTTCTCAGCTCCTCATGGTACTTTCTCCAAAATTGACCATATAATTGGTCAAAAAACGGGCCTCAACAGGTACAGAAAGGTAGAAATAATCCCATGCGTGCTATCGGACCACCACGGCCTAAAGCTGGTCTTCAACAACAATAAGGGAAGAACGCCCACATATACATGGAAGTTGAACAATGCTCTACTCAACGATAACCTGGTCAAGGAAGAAATAAAGAAAGAAATTAAAGACTTCTTAGAAATTAATGAAAATGAAGGTACAACATACCCAAACTTATGGGACACACTGAAAGCTGTGCTAAGAGGAAAACTCATAGCTCTGAGTGCCTGCAGAAAGAAACAGGAGAGAGCATATGTCAGCAGCTTGACGGTACACCTAAAAGCTCTAGAACAAAAAGAAATAAATAAACCCAAGAGGAATAGAAGACAGGAAATAATCAAACTCAGAGCTGAAATCAACCAAGTAGAAACGAAAAGGACTATACAAAAATCAACAAAACCAGGAGCTGGTTCTTTGAGAAAATCAACAAGATAGATAAATCCTTAGTAAGATAACCAGAGGTCACAGAGAGTGTACCCAAATTAAGAAAATCAGAAATGAAAATGGAGACATAACAACAGAATATGAAGAAATTTAAAAAATCATCAGATCCTACTACAAAAGCCTATATTCAACAAAACTGGAAAATATGGAAGAAATAGAGAATTTTCTAGACAGATACTGGTACCAAAGTTAAATCAGGAACAAATAAATCATATAAATAACCCCATAACTCCTAAAGAAATAGAAGCAGTTATTAAAAGTCTCCCAACCAAAAAAGAGCCCAGGTCCAGATGGGTTCAGTGCATAATTTTATCAGACCTTCATAGAAGACCTCATAACAATACTGTCCAAACTATTCCACAAAATTGAAGCAGATGTAGCACTACCAAATTCCTTCTATGAAGTCACAATTACTCTTATACCAAAACCACACAAAGACCCAACAAAGAAAGAGGACTTCAGACAAATTTTCCTCATGAATATTGACGTAAAAATATTCAAAACAATCATCCATCATGATCAAGTAGGCTTCATTCAAGGGTGCATGGATGGTTTAATATATGAAAACCCATCAATGTAATCCACTATATAAAAAAACTCAAAGATAAGAACCACATGGTCATTTCATTAGATGCTGAGAAAGCATTTGACAAAATTCAACACCCCTTCATGATAAAAGTGCTAGAAAGATCAGGGATTCATGGTCCATATCTAAACATAGTAAAAGCAATATACAGCAAACAAGTAGCAAACATCAAACTAAATGGTGCAATTCCACTAAAATCAGGGACTATACAAGCCTGCCCACTCTCTCCCTACTTATTCAATATAGTTCTCCAAGTCCTAGTCAGATCAATCAGACACTTAAAAGGAGGTCAAAGGGATACAATTGGAAAGGAAGAAATTAAAATATTACTATTTGCAGATGATATGATAGTGTACTTAAGTGACCCCAAAAGATCCACCAGAGAACTACTTAACCTGATAAACAACTTCAACTAAGTGTCGGGGTATAAAATTAACTCAAACAAATCTGTAGCCTCCCTCTACTCAAAGGATAAACGAGCTGAGAAAGAAATTAAGGAAATGATACCCTTCGCAGTAGTCCCAAATAGCATAAAATATCTTGGTGTGCCTTTAATCAAGCTAGTGAAAGATCTGTATGACAAGAACTTCAAATCTCTGAAGAAAGAAATTGAGGAAGATCTCAGAAGATGGAAAGATCTTTCATGCTCATGGATTGGCAGGATTAATATAGTAAAGATGGCCATTTTGCCAAAAGTAATCTACAGATTCTATGCAATCCCCATCAAAATTCCTACTCAATTCTTTATAGAAATAGAAAGAGCAATTTTCAAATTCATTTGAAATAACAAAAAAAAAACAGGATAGCAAAAACTATACTCAACAATAAAAGAACTTCTGGGGGAATCACCATCCCTGACTTTAAGCAGTATTACAGATCAATAGTCTTAAAAACTGTATGGTATTGATACAGAGACAGGCAGGTAGATCAGTGGAACAGAATTGAAGACCCAGAAATGAACCCACACACCTATAGCCACTTGATATTTGACAAAGGAGCAAAAACCATTCAATGAAAGAAAGATAGCATTTTCAACAAATGGTGATGGTTCAACTGGAGGTCAGCATGTAGAAGAATACAATACTGATCCATTCTTATCACCATTTACAAAGCTTAAGTCTGAGTGGATCAAGGACCTCCGCATCAAACCAGATATACTGAAACTAAAAGAAGAAAAAGTGGGAAAGAGTCTCAAATACATGGGCCCTGGGGAACATTTCCTCAACAAAACACCAATGGCTTATGCTCTAAGATCAAGAATTGACAAATGGCACCTCATAAAACTGCAAAGCTTTTGTAAAGCAAAAGACACTGTCATTAGGACAAAATGGCAACCAACAGGTGGGAAAAGATCTTTACCAATCCTACATCTGATAGAGGGCTAATATCCAAAATATACAAAGAACTCAAGAATTTAGACTCCAGAGAACCAAATCACCTTATTAAAAAATGGGGTACAGTGCTAAACAAAACATTCTCAGCTGAGGATTATTGAATGACCAATAAGCACCTAAAGAAATGTTCAGCATCCTTAGTAATCAGGGAAATGTAAATCAAAACAACACTGAGATTCCACCTCACACCAGTCAGAATGGCTAAGATAAAAAACTCAGGTGACAGCAGATGCTGGTGAGGATGTGGAAAAAGAGGAGCACTCCTCCACTGTTGGTGGGATTGCAAACTGGTACAACCATTCTGAAAATCAGTCTGGAGGTTCCTCAGAAAATTGGACATTACGCTACCTGAAGACCCAGGAGAGGTCCTGGGCATATACCCAAAAGATGCTCCAACACACAACAAAGATACATGTTCCACTATGTTCATAGCAGCCTTATTTATAATAGCCAGAAGCTGAACAGAACCCAGATGCCCTTCAGCAGAGGAATGAATTCAGAAAATGTGGTACATCTACACAATGGAGTACTACTCAGCTATCAAAATCAATGACTTCATGAAATTCATAGGCAAATGGAATGAACTAGAAAATATCATCCTGAGTGAGGTTACTCAATCACAGAAAAACACACTTGGTATGCACTCATTGATAAGTGGATATTAGCCAAAAAGCTCAAATTACCCAAGATGCAATCCACAGACCACAGGAAGTTCAAGAAGGATGACCAAAATGCAAATGCTCCTACTTCTTCTTAAAAGGGGAAAAAATATTCATAGGAGGGGATATGGAAGCAAAGTTTAAAGCAGTGACTCAAAGAATGGCCATTCAGAGCCTGACACACATGTGGCCCATATATATATATCCACCAAAACTAGATAAGATTGATGAAGCTAAAAAATACATGTGGAAATGGACTGGATATAGATCTCTTCTGAGAGACACATCCAGAGCATGTCCAATACAGAGGCCAATGCTAGCAGCAAACCACTGAACTAAGAATAAGACCCCCTTGGGGAGAATTAGAGGAAGTATTGAAAGAGTTGAAGAACCTTGCAACCCCATAAAAACAACAATGCCAACCAACCAGAGCTACCAGTGACTAAACCACTACCAAAAAAACTATACATGGACTGACCCAGGGCTCCAACTACATATATAGCAGAGAATAGCCTTGTTGGGACACCAGGTGGAGGGAAAGACCTTGGTCTTGCCAAGGTTGGACCCCCCCAATGCAGGGGAATATGGGGGAGGGCAATAAGGGGGAATGTGTAGGGGGATTACCCTTATGGGGGAGGGGGAGGGGAGAGAATGGGGGCTTATGGACAGGAAACCGGGAAGGGGAATAACCTTTGAAATGTAAGAAAAGAAATATATAATAAAAAGTTTTAAGAAAAGGAATACAAGGCATAGACCCAGCCCTGTAACTGCTATTATTACTGAGCTGAGATAATAGAACATGTGAGTTAAGGACCAGACAGCAAATTCATGGCTCTGAGTTTACTGTTAGGGTGTTTTCAAGATAATTTATTAGAAATAACTAAGAGTAGTTAACAGACAACAGTCCAGATTCCTTACATAGTTAGATGGTTTTCAAAAATGTCAGAAATACACAAAATGTGTCATTTAATGTTATTTATTCTTTTGTTGTTGAGACATATCTGCTCCTAGCAGCTCCCCTTTTGTGGATTCAAAGAAGAAATTGAGTATCTCTACCTCCAGGTGAGGGAATACATTGTGGCTAAGTAGCCACTGGGCAGAAACTGCCTATTTCATCTACAGACAAATACTATCCAGAAAAGGATACACTTGCAGAATATTTGACTGATTATCTCTGCCAAGTCAGAATAATCAGTCTTTCAAAATTCTGTGTTACAAAGGTCTGTCAGATGATACTGGGCCAGAAGGCTGAAGACTGATGCCTGTATATGTTGCTAACGGGGGACTGCACTAATAGATAGTTATCTCTTCAACTTGTCTCAGTTTGGAAAGCTGTGTTAGGCTTCCTATATTTTCACAGATTTCTGGTGGGGTTGAAGACTAGTTATAGTCTCATATCCCACACAGGCTACTTAGCTTTCAGAATGCATACTTAATTGGATAGTTTTCAGATATTATACAAGTTAGCCAAGACATAACACATAGATTTTAAGCCTTAAGCTTAAACAGAATTGATAACATAGATAACAGAATGGACTATTTAGTTGGCAAAAATGATGGACTGGGTGTTAGGTGTATTTTATATTTTGTAAATCACCAAATGGTAATAGCTGTGCTCAATTAAGAGAAAAATTCCTTTATTAATTAGACAGAAAGGGTGAAGTATAAATTGTTGTCTTTACTCATGTGAAAACAGGCACAAGATAAGGCAAGGCCTGTGATTGGGCAGTGAAAAAGTAAGGTGGGAGAGAGAAGAAATAGGAGAGGAACCAAGATAGAGTCAGAGAAGGATGAACCAAATCCATGTGTCCTTAAATGGCCACAAGTAGTTATGAATATTTCTTAATGGATGGATTTTTATAGGACAATTTGTCTTATCTAGGTGGGCAGTTTATATCATTATCAATTGGTTGTGAGTTTACCATGTGGACGTTTTGTGGATTGAGAATTTAAGATATAAATCTGATTGCTAAATTACAAGCTTATTGAGTTTTGATTTTAAAAGTCTACTGGGAGTTGTGACATAACCACAGTGGGCGGATGCTGGAAATGTGAGCAGAGTCCACAGGAAGAAAGTTGCGAGAAGGTGGCTGCTGCCAGTCTCAGAGAGTAGCCAGAGATTTTTTTTAAAAAAATATTTGTTGATATATCTCTCTCTGCCTGCTACCTGCAGATCAGGATCTAAAGGTTCTTAGCTACTTTCCCAATACCATGCTAGTCTGCTACCCTTGTCCAAAAAATATGCTGGAGGTTAAAAAGAACAGTTGTGGGGTAATGGTTTTGACAAAGGAGATTTCATGACAGTCTAGTATTGACTGTGTCATAATGGTTATTGGACGTCACTCTTATGCAGATCTGTATGAAAAGGAGCAAATGGGACAAACAGAAACACAAACTCTGTGGTCTGAAGAAAGAAGCACCAGGAAATGTATATATTCCCTAAGCCTATAAACCATTAACAAGTCAAATTTTATGCAAATATACCTCAAGGAGGATGCCACATTCCAACTCTAGAAAGCAGAAAAATATGGCAGCTATAGCCAAGTCCTGGCTTTAAGGAAAAGGAGTTATAGGATCTTCCTGAGAGGTTAGAGCAAGCTGGTAGCATGTAGGAAAGGAGCCTCAGTATGGAGGTCCAGAGAAGTCATGGCTCGAAACTGTGAAGATAAAGCCTGGATTGCACTGGAGCAGCCAAGACACTGGAGATGCCAGAGTTACGGGATATCCGCCACGGACAGTAGGAAGGATGTGAAGCTAGCCCAAGACAGTGTTGCAGCCATCAAAGCTGGAAGGGGAGAGCTATCTACTACAGAATTTGAAAGTTTCTCTGCTAGATTTCAGCTTTCCCTTGGTCCAGTATTTCCTCACTGTGCTCCATTCCCTTCCCTTTGGAATAGTAAGGTATATTCCTTGCCATTGTATGTTGGAAGTATGTGGTTTGCTCTTTTTACATGGGAATAGTTTAGGTCTTGGAAAACACATACTTTGGACTTTGAAACACTGTTGAGAATCACTGTTGAGAATATGAAAATCTATGGAGACTTTTGAAGTTGCACTGAATATATTTTGCATTAAGGTGTGACTATAAGTTCGTGGAGGTCAATAAATGGAATGTGATGGTTCAAATGAGAATAGTCCCCATAAGCTCCTATATTTGAATATCCAGTCCCTAGTTGATGGACTGATAAGAAAACGATTAGGAAATGTGGCTTTGTTGGAGTAGGTGTATCACTGGGACAGGCTTTGAGGTTTCAAAGAGCTCATACCCGGTGTTTATTCTCTCTCTCTCTCTCTCTCTCTCTCTCTCTCTCTCTCTCTCTCTCTCTCTCTCTCTCTCTCCCCTGACTGATATCTATGTATCAGCAGGTAAAAGAAGTTTTTACCTACCTCTCCAGCACCATGCTGGCCTGCTGCCATGGTCTCCACCAAGATACTCATGAACTCACCCTCTGATATTGTAATAAGACCCCAATTACTTGCTTTCTTTTATAAGAGTTGCCTTGGGGGGAACAAAATAATCAAGGGAAGTAGAAGGAGGAAAAGAGGAGGGAGAGGGGGAAAGAGGGGCAGAATTAGGTATGGGAGGATATGGAGGATATGTACAGAGGGTCAGGACATTGAACAGAGGTGTGTATCAATAGGGGATGGGGAACTAAGAGTAGCAACCAGAAATTTCCAGATGCTAGGAAGCAAGAGCCTCCCAGGACCCCTCAGGGATGACATTAGCCTAAATACCCCACAAAGGGAAGGGAGAGCCTGTCGAGACCATATCCAGATGTTAGTCATGGCACTCCGGTTGAGGGATGGGGCCACCCACCCATCTCCAAAATTTTAACCCAGAACTGCTCCTGTCTAAAGGAAATAGAGGGACAAAGAGTGGAGCAAAGACTGAAGGAAAGGCCATCCAGAGACTGCCCCACCTGGGGATCCATCCCATGTGCAGACACCAAACCCAGTCACTATTGCTGATATCAAGAAGTGCTTGCTGACAGGAACCTGATGTGGATGTCTCCTGAGAGTATCCGCCAGAGCTTTACTTATACAAATGAGGACACTTGTAGCTAACCATCAGACTGAGCATGGGGACCACAATGGAGGAGTTAGAGAAAGGACTGAAGGAGCTGAAGGAGTTTGTAACCCCATAAGAAGAACAATATCAACCAACCAGACACCCCAGAGCTCCCAGGGACTAAACCACCAGCCACAGTACACATGGAAGGACCCACAGCTCCAGCTGCATATGTAGCAGAGGATGACATTGTCTGGCATCAGTAGGAGGAGAAGGTCTTGGTCCTGTGAAGGCTAGTTTCTGCAGTGTAGGGGAATGCCAGGTCGTTGAGGTGGGAATGGGAGGGTGGGAGTGGGAGCATCTTCATAGAATAGGGGGAGGGGGAGGGGGAGGAAAGATGGAAGATGGGGGACGGACTAACATTTGAAATGTAAATGCATAAAATATTCAATTTAAAAAAAGAAATCCTCATAGTCAAAACATCTACCCTTCTGCCCCTTAAGACTCCAGCTCTGAACCACCTTTTACCCTTGCACCAATTGTTTTTAAAGTTCAAGTTCTAACAAACACCAGGATTATTTTCCCCCCTCTGTGGATTATTTTATAATCTGGAGTCGTTTTTTGCTTGTTAAAACTAAAGAGTGGGTGCTAGAAGCAGCAGGGACAAGGGAGACTGCCAAATGTCCAACAGTGCACATGGCAGTCTCTCCTCCCGATATCAAATCATTTGTTTCCAAAATGTTAGCAAAGGCAACAATGTGCCTTCAAGCTTGGACTCTCTTTTCCACTTTAGGTTATAAAAGAGGAAGAAAGGAAATACTTATCTTTAATGAAATAATTTCTCAACTCACAGATAAAGAGACTAGAACTCGAGGAAATTTTTTAAATCACATTTTCTTTGCTAGTAAGTCATAGCCCTCATATGTGGTATAGGGGTAGCGGCCTCCCTTACATTATGAGCCTTGCAAAAACCACTGCACGAAGTAATTCACAGCCACATCCTTAATGTCCCATGTCCATCAAATGGATGCCATTGATAGCCAGCAAAAAAAAATCATTCAATACAACCAAGTACTTTACATAATTGTTAAAAATTCATCAATTCAGTTTTGGTCTCAGATTCTTTTCCTTAGCTGATGTATGCAGTGAAATGTAAGTAAAGAGATGCTTTCTGTGTCAGACCCAGGCACTGCTGTGTGTCTGAAGGAGTCTGGGCTACCTCTTCAGCAGAATGATGACTACAAGGCTGCTCCTGTCTCCTTCCCACCTGTGCTGTGGCTTTTCAGCTCCAGAAGTCAGCACACAAGGTCCCGAGACCCACACAAGAATGCTTCTCTGTGCCCATGGTTTTTACTAAGGGCTTTTCTTTTTATCCCATCTAGTGCTGCCTGCCAGGTGGCTTCAAAATACCTTGATAAATAAGGAGACTCCATTTGCTTTGTACAATGTCAGTATTATAAGCAAGACACTGTTTGAAATAGAAGAAAGCATGCAGGTACAGGCTTTTTGAGTTTCTTCTTTTATTGGTTGCGTTTCCCAAACTATGTTAAATGAAATGCTTTTCAGGAAAAAGAACCAGGAAGGGGGAAAGAGGTCATACAAACACGTGTATGAAATTTGCTGAGAGAAATCCAGAAAGCAGGATAGCTGATTACAGTCTCTAAGAAACCCAAGCATGGGCAGATGGATAATTATGCCTCTTCATCCAGCTCAGACTTTCCTGGGTGCCTGGATCAGCAGTCCCATTTTTTTTTGCAAGAATTAGCAACCAGCAGACTATTGTCTGACAGGACATCACAAATGCTACTCTGAGACACAGGAAATGCAGTCATTCCAATCTTCATTCTACAGATGAAATAATTTTGGATTCAAGTCACATGACCAAACTCATTGTCACCTAGTAAGTGCAGATTAGCACTAAATCTTCCATTTCGACATTTCTAGATCCAAAATTCTCTCACCTAACACACAGTATTTTTATTTCCTGTATCTCACATTTGCATAGCTTCTCCTAAATAAGTACATGCCACAAAGTCACATACTGTTCCCGCAAAACCAAGTCTGATCCCTGCTTCCTTAAGATTTCTACTCACAAAACTCTGAATCCTTTTACTTGCAAAATTAGAACCTATAAATAGACTTGCTAATTCTTGGTTTACTCCTAAGGGCTCACTTAAAAATATGTCTTTAAAATAATTAAAGAATCTCTTAAGATTTATTATTTCCTACATGTATACCTGCAGGCCAGAAGAGGGCACCGTCACCACACAGTTACTGGGAATTGAACTCAAGACTTCTGGAAGAGCAGCCAGTGCTACTAACCTCTGAGCCATCTTTCCACCCCCTATTTGTTTAAGTTTTAAGACTCAAGCAGTTACTAGGGCTGTTGGCCAAACCTTATATTCGTTTCCTGGTTGAAATCAGTTTTTCTATTGTATTCCTAACTATAGTCAGTCACTCTCTCATTATTGAGTGATAAGACTTTTCCTGGGAAGATTCAACACACAACACACACACACACACACACACACACACACACACACACACACACACACACCTCTTCTAACCCCAGATAGCACCCAAGTCCAGTATGTCAAACCAATGAATTTTACTGGGATTATGTACATGGGTAAGTGAGGGGTTACTTATAGGAGCAGAAATGACCCAATGACATCAAAGACTACCCCAACATAGGTGAAAAAAGCTTGAAGTACCTCACAGTTAGCAGGCAGCTCAAAGGCTGGAGAATGAAATTTCCAGGTGACTCCCTTGTACATCTGGCCTCCTGGTTCTTTCCCGCTGCTCTATCATTTCCTGCTTCTTTGTAGCCTGGCTTGTCCAAGGTTGACTATCAGCAGTTTTTATTGTTTACTATTGTGAAGGTGGTACCTAGTGAGACTGGTCAGTTTCAGGGACTTCCTGAAGCTATTTCGCATTGTTTATTTTCTTTCTTGAGGTGCTACAGGATGTAATGCAATGTTTCAATCTCAGATGAAACTGCTACACAACAGTTACACTTAGGTCCCAATTAGAAGGCCTTGCTTTGTTGTCTACCATAAATCTCCAACCTAATTCCCTTTTCAGAATCCCCAAGTGATTCTGGAGTTTGGCAGGAATTCCAATAATACTATTTAGGTCTTCAATGTCCCCAAAAGATTACCAAAGGCTTGGTCCTCCAGTCTGTGACGTTATAGAGGGGTGATTAGAATTTTAAGAAATAAATCTTGGTTACCTACCACAGCTACATGGTTAAGAGCTGATGTTGAAAATATGTAATTCTCTGGTTTCAGAACATAGAGAAATCAAGTTGGAACTAGCCTTGAAACTTCATCCCTGCTAGCTAGCTAAAGCCCACATCTGGAGATGTCTTAGCCACCCCCCCACCCCGGGATGAATTTGCTACTAATGTTTCACTAAATAGAAGTATCGTCAAACTATCCTTTGAATATTTCTTCTTATTTCCATAGATGAGCCCTGCTCTCAACCTTAGTCAAAGAAACTTCTTTTGGAAGTGGTTCGGGGTCAATACAGAGATTCAGAAAGGGTCAAAGTGCTGAGAATAAGTAAGTGTTCGACTCTCATCCCTAAATGGGATATCCATTCAACCCAGCTCCCTTTAACAAAGCTCAGGGAGACTTGAGAAACGGAACACAAACGAGAAGAATAAAAGAGTTAGAGACTAGGGAGAAGTACTATGGTATTCGGTCCTATGGATATGACCTGGCCATTGTCTTCATATGTCATAGAAGTTATACTTGCCTGCACAAGATCAAGCCAATCAGCATTCTAATATGGATGAGGAAAACACCCCCACCTAGCTGAGGGGCAATTAGCCAGTGATGGCTGCTAGGAAGGAAGAGAACTAATTTTTCTTCAGTCATGTGGCTACATGCTCCAGTGGAGGGCACCATACCCACATGCACGCAACCAGCACTAAGTGGATTAACTCAAAAGAGAACATGAAGGTGTTGGAAGGAAGTTGTGGATGGATCTGATAAAAATACACTGTGTTCATGTATCCATTATGAAATTGTCAAATAATAAATACAACTATTCTAAAAAATGAAATGAGATCTTGGGATAGGAATTAAGGTCACTGGATACAGGTCCTTAAAAGAGATTGATGGCCAAATTAGGATCCAATCTCTCTCTCTCTCTCTCTCTCTCTCTCTCTCTCTCTCTCTCTCTCTGTGTGTGTGTGTGTGTGTGTGT
>NC_046164.1:80282946-80490446 GCF_011064425.1 Rattus rattus | reverse complement strand
ATCTTAAAACTAAGGTTCAAAGTCATCTCCCCGGTCTCCTTCTAAATGGCTACTTTGATAGCATCATGGAGAAGTATATACAGAGGTGTTTTCTGGTATGCTGATGCAAAATTTCAAATAGTGGGCATGGATTTCTTCTTTGGCAACATGCATATCTCTCGATAGTGTGACTATGGCTTACCTATCAGGCAGTGTGTTCTCTTTCCCATTCCTGGACTCTGCAGTGTTCTGTCATTTGCTTGGTTGGTACCAACAGACAATGAAGGATGGCAGGGAAATTGTGCAAGCTGTGGGGACCAAACTCGAGTGGCTCCTTCTGGCTTTTGCTCTTGACCTCTTGAAACTGTCCTGAGACCACTGAAGAAGAATGCGTGGTTGGTCTTCTGGTAAAGGAAGGTCATATGGGGAAGAATGAAGGCAGACGTCAAATGCCTGCCATGTGACTGCCCAGCTCTGCTGACCCCATAGCTTAATAGGGGCTGTGGGATGAGCAGAGGCCTTGCAGTGGATGGAACACTTCCCCCAAGCCATTTCACAGTCCTGGGAAGAGGAGCTTGCAGCTGTGCTAATGCAATGGGTTTAGGGGGACTTCACTGACTCATTCACTCCATATGCTCCAAACACCCCAAAAGTACCATCTCACTCAACATTTACAAAGACTCTCCGAAGTTCTCATTAGGTTTCTATTTTATAGATATCGAAACCGAGTCTCAGAAAAATTATACCAAGCCCAGAAAGGACAGGACTGGATTTGTATTCATGTTGATGTGGCTGTGTGGACCAGTTTTCTTCTCTCCTGCTGGTCTATAACAAGTCAGTGTTGCAAGGATGTGAGCATATTATAGAACAGGCTGCAGGGGTTGGCTCCAAACTGCTATTTATTGTTGCTAATGAAGAAAATGTTAGTTTATTGAATAATAGAGGGGCTTCTTAAGTAAAGTATGAGGTTTAACTTTTTGGGATTTATTTTTATTTTATTTTAGTGTTTGACTGAACACATGCATGTGTATCACATGTATGTCTTCTGTGAAGAACAGAAGAGGCATTTGAATCTCCTGGGACTGGAGAAAGCTGTGCTCTGCCGTGTGGGTGCTTTAACGGTAGACGTCTTAACCATGAGTCTCTCTCTAGATTCAAGTACTGGGTTTTGATCAGTCTAAAACAAGACACTTATACTAAAGGCTTGGGAACCCTCATGAAAGAAGGAATAGAAGGAAAGTAAATTCAGAAGTTAGGGAGAAAGCCTGAGAAATGCTACCTTCTACATATGACATAACTACTGCACAAATCCATAGCAACTGCCTTTGCCTGCACTAGTACTGCACGAGCCTGGGCCTGCTTACAGTTAGTCAAGGATGTGGAGGGGCCCACAGACCCTTACTTCTGTCTGATGAACTCTAGGTTATTGGTAGATGCCGAGTGAGAGGAAGCCAGTGTCTTTAGTTGTGCAGCCATTGACAAATCCACCAGATTTTAATAGATAATTACACAACATAGTTACACAGATACCCCTGGTTAAACCCACTGGGGTCACAAAACAAGACAAAAAAGGATACGAAGGTGGAAAAGGCTTTTGTAGGGATCAAGGGAGTTGATGGAGATGAGAGGGAGATAAGAAAGGATGGAGGAGGAGAGTAGTCAGACTACATTACGTCCAGATGTGAAGCTGTCGGAGCATCTAGGTAACAAAAGGAAAAGAAAAGTACATACCCATAGAGAGAATGCGGGGGGCGGGGGAGAGAGAGAGAGAAAGAGAGAGAGAGAGAGAGACAGAGAGAGAGACAGAGGGAGGGGGAGAGAGAGAGAGGGAGAGAGACGAGGGAGAGAAGGGGTGGGAGAGAGAGAGAGACAGAGAGAGGAGGGAGAGAGAGAGGGAGGGGAAGAGAGAGGGGGGGGGGGGGGGGAGAGAGAGAGAGAGAGAGAGAGAGAGAGAGAGAGAGAGAGAGAGAGAGAGAGATGATTTTTTCATAGCACTTTCTTAACTCTTATGGGCACGTGGAAAAAGCTGTCAGGACAAAGAGGACACGGTGGGCTGGCAAGATGTCCGCAGTCAGTGGTACTCAGCCTTCTTAACGCTGTGACCCTTTAATACAGTTCCTAATGTAGTGACCCCCCCAACTGTAAAATTATTTTCACTGCTACTCCATAATTATAATTTTGCTACTGTTATGAATCATAATGTAAATATCTGTGTTTTTCAATATTCTCAGATGACCCCTGTGAAAGTCATTTAACACCCCCTGCCACCTCAGGTTGAGAACCACTGGCCTTATTCATAAAAGGAACTTGCCATGTAAACCGGGTATCTGAGTTTGATCCCGAGGACCCATGGTGGAAAGAAAGACCTGTTTCCCAAAAGTTGCTCTCTGACTTCCACATTTGGACTGTGACACATGCACCCCCCACAGACCACAAGAAACAAACAAACAATATTTTCAAAAGAGAAGATGCTAGGCTTTTTAAGATATTCAAGGCAAAGAGAGTCTTGGGCTGGTATTTGTTTGGCTGAGATTAGGGTTCATAATTCCTGACTGTTCTTCATTGTTGTGTAACTCAGAGGGCCGGGCAGGAGGGGTTTTCAGAAAGCATGTAGAGAGTACTCATTATATCCTATTATAGCACTGATGGTGTCTTCATTATATATTACCATGCACTAAGTTGTTCTTCCCTGTGATTGTCCTATTTATTGCCCTATATTATCTATATGGGGAGAGAGAGAGAGAGAGAGAGAGAGAGAGAGAGAGAGAGAGAGAGAGAGAGATTATCTCTCCTCTTAGGGAAGCAGATTGTCCTGTGGTGAGTGTCTCTATTGAGCAAATTCTGCCTCTGATATACCCCTTTCCCACCATAGTAGGAAAGTTCTAATCATAAAAGCTAGAGGAAGCTGCTCACATTGTGTTCATATGCAGAAAGTAGAAGGCAATGATTGCTGGCGTTCAGCTAACTTTAGGGAGGACCCTCCACCTAATTAATCTAATCCGGGAAATCAGTCACAGCAATGGTGGGTCGAGAGTGTGATAAATCAATGTTGACCATTCGACCATCACGGAGGAGGGAAAGAGTGCAGGAGGCGGGAAGCGCGACAGAAAGAAGGTGCTGTGTCTTCAACTTAGATAGAGTTGAGTTGTGGATCTCGGTGCCATCATTTCTTGCAGCAGATATCACAGTTATCCCTGGATTAGTGAGGCAAAAGTGACGAGAGTAAAGGAGACCAGCATGCTTAGCATCTTCTGAAGCTGCCTAGCCCATGGGCTTACAACACACCATCTACCAGCACCCACCATTCTACTCCTTCACAAAGGGAGGATGTTGGTGAGCTCACACCTCAGAACACGTTCAGAACAGATCATCTCTTCCCTTAGCAGTGAAATAGGAAAGAATGCCATTAATTCTACGAGACCTGTTTTGTGCTGGTTTACAGATGTCTAGAGGCACCACAGTGAATAGCCAATGAACACAGATAAAGAAGTATCTGCTAATTCGAAGAAACAATTCTATCCTTTGATTTTACTCCCCACCTCCCTCAAGTTGACATAACAGAACGGTTATTTTCTAAATGTTTTGCTCAATGCCCCTTGATCTTTAGTCAGGGCAGCAAGGGAGGCAAACTCATTCCAATAAAGATAAGGGCAGCAGAGAAGAAAGAGGCAAAAGGACTAAGGAAACAGTGGGGGCAAGGTCATTACTGGTAGTGTCTGGACTTGCTAGAGCATGTGCTAGGGACAAGACATGGCTTCCTGTGAGCAGAATGTCTATGCTTTGTTCTAGATCAGTTAGAAAATTCCAATGTGTCCAATAGCTAGAAACAAGAATGACCATTGAATCTTTGCTGTTCAAACCTTCCAAGCAAAATATCCATGTACATTCAAACCTTCCAGAAAAGATGGCTGCCTGGAGGCTAGAATCCTCTGTACACGTGTACTTGGCGTGTACTTGTCAAGCCATTGGGTCACAGCTGTGGCCACTAAGTGTGGTTAGTTGTTATGCTTAGATGTTTAAGATTATGTACATGATATCCATATCTACAGACACACACATACATGCCCAAACACATATGCACATGTACACACACAAACACACACATACACACACACACACACACACACACACAGATGTGAATTTCAATGATTAGAGTCTCTTTTGGAAAATTCAGAGTTTCGTCATTTTAAAAACTGTTTGTAAGAAAATGCATATGATACAAATGTGTACAGTTCATTCCACAGTTGAGCAGCCGCCATCAGCATCCCATGGGCACCAACTTAAGCTTTACTCATTGAGTGTTATTGATTCATCATCCCCACCTCACCTTTGCTCCTTTTAAATACCATCCCCTTTCCTACACATTCAACTCCAGTGGGCAGACAAGGAGCATCTTACCAAAGCGACACAAATACCAACATGTCTGCCCTTCCTTTGATGAATAGTGAGTTTCACTCTGTACGCTTTCAAGCGTCATTCTGATGGCGAGGGTACCATTTTACATGCCCGTCAACCGCAGGCATGGTCTCTGCCTCCTCTGAAGTACTTGTTACTCTCAGTTTCTTTAGTACTAACCACCCTAATGCATGAGCTTACTGTCACATGGCTAGCAAGCCCTGAGTCGTTTCCAAGTAGCCAGAATCTAAGAGGCAAGATTTTAACACACTCCTCCCACGATGATGGCTCTCTAGCTCAGGTCTGCAGAGGCTCCTGCAGATTGCACGGAACTCTTCGGCCCAGAGAACCATGCTCAGTATATGTAGGGATGATGGGAGACTCAAGACATCTTCATTAGCAATTGGTTGGGTTAAAAAACAAGCCTGTAACCTGGAGCAGATAAAATCAGAACAACTCCCTGACCTTTGGTGCAAATGTCAAGGGACCTGAGTGTGGATAATTTTGGAAGGCAACTGAAGAGTTGAATTATGACTTGTCTTGGTGCTTCCTGCTTTCGGTTGGGACTGGAAATGGAAGTGCCAAGCCCTGCCAGGAAGTCATCTCTCGTGGTTTTACTGGCCAGGGCTAATTTAGGAAGTGCTGGAAATCTTCTAGAAACCCCTTGGGAAACTTTTACCTTGCTTTCCTGCATAAAAAGTTCCACTTAGCTACAAAACCCTCCAGAGTGGCATCTGGACTCCCTGTTGGCTTCTCTGGCCAAATCATATATTTGTTCCTAGTGCAATTCAGCGGGGAGCAGGGCAGCTCGGGTAACAGGGACCTTTAAAGGATTGGAAATGATCTGTGGGCACTGTGCTGGCGCTCTCAGAGGGTCACACATCTCATCCACCCACTGCCTTAGGATCCGGTGTGAAGATTTCTATGTCAGCCGGGAAGACCATAAGGTCAGAGCAGGTGGTCTGTTTATTCAACTACCCAGTTAGGTGAGAAAGTCAATGCACTAACCAAATTAATCTACTTCCCTAAACTACAAGTTTGCCATCTGCTCTGTGTTTCAGAATTATCAGAAATAATTTCTCTCACTGCACGGTGCCAAGGAATCTTAATTTCTTTGAGCAGGAAGCTGACACGCATCTGTAAGGCCACACTGAAGCAGACCCAGGCCTGTGGCCACCTGAGATTCCTGTCTTTCTTCCCCCACTTGTAGCCCACGTGTTTCTCACAGCTCCAGTCCAGACCTGCGTCTCCCTCATTCATACCCATCCTTTCTCGAACATCCCTGTCACTTCTTCATTTAGCCAAGTTCTATGGTCCATCCAAGGTCCTGTCGAGGTGGGGGGGGGTCCTCAGAGAAACCACTCTCTTTTCATTTTCTTTCTGTCACACATCATGATCTCCTTGCCAGTTAGAGAGCATCTTGCTTCATTTCCAAGAAGGCATGCAGGTGAAAAGTCTGATAATACAGGGACACAGCTGAGGTTGGTGAGACACAAGAAAGGAAAATCTCCATGTAAACCAAAGGGAAGGGATAACATGGGCTTGCAGTAGCGAATAAATAAGTCAGATCGGGCATCATTCAGATTTGGGTGGTAACGATTTAAGACAGAGACAGCAGGGTTGCCAAACAGTGGAACAGAGAGAGGGTGGGTTGATCAGAGCAAGAAGCGGTTTCTCCTGGCTGGGGGCAGTTTTCCCCAAAAGGATTGATGCAAACAAAGGTAGAGCTGGAGTCAGACACGGAATCAGAGACCATCCTGTCCTTAAGAAATAAATGTGGTTATAGGATTCTTAATAACACAAGGAACAAATAAGAATGTATCTAGTTATGCCAGATTAAAACCAACCATGGCTTATTGACTTATGTTTAAATTATTATTATTATTATTATTATTATTATTATTATTATTATTATTATTATTATTTTGGACTGAACCCAGGGCCTTGCGCTTGCTAGGTAAGCGCTCTACCACTGAGCTAAATCCCCAACCCCTTAAATTATTTTTGAATTTACTATACTCACTGAATCACCCAGACTATGTCTCTTCCCTTGTAGAGAAGATGGTTGAAGAAGGAAAATACAGATCAAGCCTGGTACCTTTTCATTTAGCATCCACTTCTCAAAGATCCCTAGCAAATAAATATTGAGTGGATTTATCCTCTACCTTAAAGTCAATATCCTATAGGCATGTCTTTCCTAGTGGTAACATTTTTATTATTCATACTAGTTCAAGAGTATTCTTTAATGGTGGAAAAAAGAGGTCTAAAATTCTAGTTCACTTTTCCTCCTTAAAAATCAATTTTAATAACTAAGAACTGTGTGTCCTATGAAAGATTAATACAATTCAATTCCTCTGAAAAATTCAAAAGGGAAAATATCTTAATTACCATTGTAGCATTATATCTTAAAGATAAAGCAAAATTTGGTGTCTTTTAACATTTTTATTCTGTGCTTCAAATATTTTGAGCAACTTGGAAATTCAATCCCACACATCCCACAGCATTTTTTTTTTTTACTTAAAAAGGAAGTTAGAATCAAAGCATCACTTTCTCCAGAAGAGTGGTTATGAAGGCTGATGGCGCCTCGTGCATGAGTCATGGAATGGTTCTAAAGGCCATTTTCATACTCCCACCTAGAACAGGATAAGGCACCTGGTACTAGCACGTGGCAGGCCACTGAGTCAGAACAGGCTCTGTTCCTGTGTCTTATTTGCTCTCTGTCATGGCAATATGATGCAATCCTGAGTCCCAATCACTAGATGCTTCCCAGACCCCTACCTTGAGCTGTGAACTTTCTATTTTTCAGTTACCAGGCTGGGAGCACAAATGCCTTACCTTACTGTACCTGGTGCACATACAGTGATCAGGTTCTGAAGGTCTAATGCAGCCTGGAGGTGGAGTGTCCTTTGTTCTTGGTGACAAAACCAGATGATATGTCTTTAGTAGTTGCTTCAGAGTAAAGTGCTGAGATTAGCGGTGAGTTCAGTTTTCTTGAATCACACATATTTCCATCAAGTTGTGGTAATGGTGTTAAGAAATCATCTGTTTCTCCCCATTCATATTAAGGATTCCCAGTATGGGTAAGGATTGAAATGGGCAGTAGGTCCTAAGGAAGATGAATGTGTCAGACAATTTGGCAGTGATATTGGTGTCAAGTAGGAAGTGCATTGCTTATATGAGGCAGAGGATGTCAGGAGCAGGAATAGGGGACATCAGCCTTAAGTTTTCGCTTCTAGATCATAATCCCTTAGTGCTAAGCCAGCGTCTGTGAAGAGTCTTCTAATAAGAAGTTACAAGTTGTTGCTTAGCTGTACTCTGAGGCTAAGAAGGGTAAGCTCTCAAAGTAGGACAGCAACCTGAAGACTCCAGAAACCTGGAGGGTAACAGTACCTGTCAGCATGGATCTGAGGGAGGTAAAGCTTCCTGGGGGACCTGTGGCTGGTCAGTAGGCTCGGGTCAATCTGATGCTTTCTTAGACCACTGTAGTAAGGGCTGGAGAGATAGCTCAGTGGTTAAGAGCACGTGTTGATTTTCTTGTGGATCTAGTTTGATTCCTAGAACCTACCTGTGACTCTTAACTGTCTACAACTCCAGTTCCAGGGATCCATCACCCTTTCCTGGCCTCCACTGTGAACCAGGCACTTGGGTGGTGCATAGTCAGACATGCAAGCAAAATATCCATGTACATTTTTTTTAAATTAGAAAAGTGTAGCATGGGAATCTAAGAATGGGGCAATAATCCAGTCACTCATATTCTCATCATTTTTTTCCCACAAAAGTTAGATCATTATAGATCAGATGTCAAGATATTCTAAGCCTAGCATTTATCCATACCCAAAACTTCAATATTGTCAGGGCTGATGTAAACCATAAAAATAGAATCACCCTGTGTCTTAGTAGCAGAAAGTAGAGAGTGTGAGCACCGGGGTACAAAATGTGACCAGCTCAAAAGATTGGAGGGTGGGATTAATTTAAAAATTAATTATATGGCCTCAACAAAATAATATGTCCACTCAAATCAGTCAACTCAGAGATATGTAGAGTCACACACCCACATCTTTTCTCAGTATAATGGGAAATTTGAGGCGTCAATTTGACTTGGCTGTTATGACCAAATCTCGGCCAATGAAGTCTAAATGTTATTGTGAGGTAGGTTTCAGCAGACGACCCTCACAGACTCAGGAGGACTCATCCAATCAGACAGGAGAACAGACAGGTTCCCAGGAAAGGAAGGAATGAGTGCACCAACCTACATCGTCTCTTTCCGGGATCCCTAGGTATTAGTCACATTTCTCATTGGGGTGACCAGCTCAGACGAGAAGTGTTTCAGAAAAGATGGGTGCTTTTCTCACAGTTAGCACGCACAGTCCATCACGGAGAGCAAAGCATGAGGCTGGCCACGAGCCATCTACCATCAGGAAATAAACAATGCTGGTTCTTACTCTGTCTTCCCCGTATTCAGTCCAGGACCCTGTCTACCCCATGAGTGTGTTTTGCCTGTGTTGAGGGTGACGCTTCTGACCTCAATTAAACAACTCTGGAAATACCATAACAGATTGTCCCAGAGGGTTTTTCTCCAAGGCGCTTCAAATACTATCGAGATGACAAGGTGCACATTCTAGTTTGCTTTCTTGCCAGTCTCAGCATCTCTGAGACATCTACTTGAAATTCATTTGTCTGTACAACTCACCCTGTGTCTTCTTCTCTGGAAAAACCATGACTCATGACACGTGTACCTGCTGCTATCTCTGTGCTGCTCCTAGTTCCAACATTTTCATCTCATGCTCCCCCTCTACTTTTTGCCCTGCAAAACGCCTGGCCAGTGTTCTTTCCTCTCTCTTATATACGGGACATGGTGATTCTGGTGGCATGGTACTTCCTATCCATGGTGGGCCTTCTCTCCTTCGTTACGTCTCTCTGGCAACACCCTTGTAGACATATCCAAATGTGCATCTCCTGGGTGTTCTAAATCCAGCTAAGGCTGGTAATCAAGATTAACCTCTGTTTGCATGTGTAACACTAATTCTGTTTTCTCCAGGCCTGCCTGGACTCTTCTCGAGAATTCAGCTTTGCTGGCAGACACACGCCGTGTGGGGATCCATGTGAGGACATTTGAGTTTTCCCTCTATATGATGGTAAAAGTATTTTCAGCATTCAACCTCAGGAAATAGACTTTCCCATTTCGATAGCCAGGCACAACTAGTTTCTTAGGCCTCTGAATACCTTCTTCCTTCTGTACTAAGGCACACCACTTTGGTTAAAATATAGCTTGATGATGGGAACCTTCTTTGTAATTTATATTTATATTGAACAATTTTTTAGTGTATTCACAGGGCTCTGAATCATTACTACTGTTCATGGAAAACCTTTTCATTCAGTGTCCGTACCTATTAACAATCCATCCCTGTACCCTGGCACTGTAGGCCTCAAGGTATACATCCCCAGCTCTCTGCTGCAGTAGGGATACCAGATGTCTACCTTGACATGAGTAAGCTCAGGAGGAAGGTGTAGACCTTGATATTTGGGGAACTAAGAGTTCAACCAACAAAGGAAAAACGGAATCCGTCTCCTAAGAAGATAGAACAGATCACATGCAGATATCTTAAAAAAGGTTCTCTACTCCAATGTGTAAAAATAGCTTTGTTTCTTTGGTTATAGTTGATAGACCATTGTCAGCCACATTCCACAGAAAAGGCTAAAAGAGGGCCACTGCTCTTACATTTTCTGCTGTGAGAAAGGATGATCTCTGTGTATTTTTTTTTAAATGTTAAGCAGTGGTTAAATAATGTGCCAACTCCATGTCTTCACCTCTTTCCCAAAATTTGATGGGAGAGGTGGTAATGAGCAATATAGTTTCTCCTTTTCTGTATTTTCTTAGCTCAGTGGTCCATGACACCCCTGCACAGAGCTTTGGGCTTTGTCCTGTGTGCACAACATCCTTCTTGTAATGTCGGTGACCTTTTCCTATCAGCAAAGAGAAAGGGGGCAAGTCTGAATTTATCCCCAGGTTGATGATCACAGTTTTTATTGTCTAAAATCTAAGCAAAAAAATAATATCGCCATCGACTCTCAGCTCAGCTGCTCGTGTTGAAAAGACGCGTGAGGTTCAATGAGACGAGAAGTAAGGCTCACCTCCCTTCTCGCATTTACTGACTGCTTGGAAATAGTTTGTCAAATTGTATTTATGGTGAGACAGGTTCAAACAACAGCTTAGAGTTACCCGCCTGGAACTATATTGGAAATGGGAAATGACTGGAGCAAGAGAGTAATAAAGGGTCAATTAAGGCTCGAGGGATGATGGGAGGAAGACAAAATCAGAACGAATGTGGAAGGAGAACAGTGGGTTTTTTTTTTATTACTACTTTGCAATATCAAGGGGAAAAGGATGCACAGAAACAAATTATCTCCGATAGGGCAGAGGTACAGGGACAAACTCACGATATTCACAGTCATCATAATCCCTCTCTGTTGAGTGGTGACAAATTCACAATATTAAACATCGCCATTGTGGACACCATTTTCCAAATGACTCCAGTGTGTCACTGTCAGAGATGGCATTGGTAACTAAGCTTTCTGACTCCTAAGTTCTAGTGATTTTTCAATGCAACTGTCTCTAAATGCAGAGACCAGGAGAGACTTTGGCCTACTTCTGTTCCTTTTTGAGCCTCAGTAGTGAGTATTTCTGAACTCCAGTGAGTCCTGGTCATAGCAAACTTGGAAAAGCTGAAGCACATGGACAGGGACTACCTTCACATCTTTAGGTCACAGTGAATTTTCTTAGATTTCTGCATGTAAGCAGAAGCAGCCCATGTGCCAAAGAAGAGAATGGTCTTGAAGACGAGACAGTACACAAGAGAAAGATCTAAATGGGGATGGGGACATGCCTTCCAAGCCTGGTCTCCATCTGACGTGGTCCTTTTTGCAATAGCAGAGTGCTTCACAGCTTCTGACCTCTGGGACTACTGTTCAGCAGGTCTCTCCCACACTTCTTCAGGTAGCTCAGATAAGTGACGTTTGCATCTGAGCAGAGCTAGGCTAGAAGGAAAGAAATCTTGTGTCCACAAAAGCAGGTGCCCTCGGCAACATCCATGGGTAACAGGATGACTACCTGGTAGAGGCCAGAGCCAAAGGCAGCAGAGGAACAACTTCTGAGACAGAACCAGTACTGGACCCATCTACTGAGAGCTGAGTAGGAATCAGCGGCTATTAGCCAAAGCACAATAGGGCAGGAGCGAGACTTTCTCTTCACTTTCTGAGGTACTCCATGGCCTGTTTGCTTTAGCCAACAGCAGATCAATGGAGAAAAGCTAGACAAGTACATTTATTATGTGCACAGGGGCATCCAGGGAAGAAAACAAACACTGCAATGAACGAGGCCTAAAAGCTCAGATACCCTCTTCATAAAGCAAAGTAATGGAAGGATGAAGGAACCCTTAGAAGGGCAGAGGATGGTTGTGACAAAGTCTGTCTGGGTGTGAGATTGGGTTCAGGCTTCTAGTTTCCTATCCTGTGAGGGTCTGTCTCTGGGAAGATCATAAGAACATACAAGTGAAGAGAGCAGCTTAGTGTCTGCCTATAGCAACTGTTTCCCTGGTGCCTTCAGCAGCACGTCTCAAGGTCGCCCTTCCTGGGCTCCATGGTTAGGAATTGCCTTTCCCAAGATGGTAACTTCCTCCTGGCCAAAGGGAGATCAAGGGCAACGACCTCGCTCCGGAAATCCCCAATAGTCTTTCTAGGTCAGACCAAAAAATATTTTTCTTTATTTTAGTTTTGTTTTTTTTAAATGCTTGCATTTAGTTTCGGTTTATAAAGTTCTGTCATGTAGACCATTGCATTTGATCCTCTCAGAACTCCAAAAGTAAGTAACCATTCAAAACTCCATGTCGCCAGGAAGCCATCTGAGGTCCCCAACGATGAACAGACTTTGGGATGAAGATGCACAGTGCAGAGCTCTTTCCTATCCCATTATCTACTGCCATGATAAAATTTGGGTGACCATGTGTACTCTGAGATATTAACAAAAATACTTGGCAGATAAAATCTCTTTCGATGTCCCAAGCACATTGCTTATCTTAGCTAACTAGACTTTAAAATATTAGGGATAAGAGGTTTGGGATATGGGCTGGAGAGATGACTCAGTGGTTAAGAGCACCAACTGCTCTTCCAGAGGTCCTGAGTTCAATTCCCAGTAACCACATGGTGGCTCACAACCATCTGTAAAGGGGATCCAATGGCCTCTTCTGGTGTGTCTGAAGACAGTGACAGTGTACTCAGATACATGAAATAAATAAATCTTTAAGAAAAAAAGAGGTTTGGGGATAAGGAGCAGGAAAGATTCTATCTACAAGATGGCACTCATAAATCCAGGAAGAGAGCTGGATGAGTTCAGTGCTTGTTGTGTAAGCATAGGACATGAATTCTGACTCCTCAGTACCCATGTAAAAAGCTGGCTGTGTGACACTCCCCTGCAGTCCCAGTGCTGGGGTTGGAGACAAAAGGATCCTAAGGGATCGCTGTTCAGACAGACTAGCTAAGTCTGTAAGTCTCAGTTAGTGAGCGATCCTGTTGCAAATATTAAGGAAAAAAGTAACAGGAAAAACCATCTGACATCTACTTCTGGCCTTAATAGGCACACTCATATGTACATACCTGTTATCTGCATGATCACACACACACACACACACACACACACACATACACACACACACCCTACAGATGACACTCAATTCATCTTCCTTCTTGACCAGATGATGCTATATTTGCACCACCACAACCTGGCAAAGCTGCCTTGCAGGTGCCTTGAGTAATTTTATTTATTTTTCTTTATTCTTGAGAAGTTCACACACATATACAATGAAATATGACACTATCAAGCCCACATCCACCCTCGTCTTCCTGAATACCTTCAACATTCTCCCTCCAACCTGATAGCATTGGTTTTTATAGCCCACTAAGTCCAATTAGTGATGCCCCTGTGTGCATGACTTTGTGGACGCTCATAGTATAGCAAACCTACCCAAGGCTATATCCTAAAAAAAAAAGTGACTCTCCCTCCCACAGCAACTATCATCTACTCATAGCTTCTCAGTAAGGTATGGGTTCTTGAGATTATCTACCCCTTCAATGCAAGAATTTTGACTGACTTGACCTTGTATAGCCTTACTCAGGTAATCCTAGCCACCGTGAGTTCATAAGTGCCAGGGTCATGTTATGTCCAGAGGACACAGCACTCCTTGCAACCTCTGGCTTTTACATTCTTCCCACCTCCTCTTGCTTGATGTACTCAGAGCCTTGGTGGTAGTAGTGGGAGTAATATAGATGTCCGGCTTAGGGCACAGTGCCCACTCTCTCATTCTGTGGATTTTGACTGGTTATGTATCTCTGTATTTACTTCATCCCTTTGGAAAAAGAAGCTTCTCTGACTAGGGTTGAAAGCTGTCAAGATCTATGGATATGAATATAACATTTTAGAAGGTGCTTACACAGTATGACCATTTAACAAAGTAACAGCAGTTTCCACCCATGGGATCATGACTTTCCAAGCCATAGGCTTTTGACCAAGATTACAATACCAGGTATGACATTTCCTTTTATAAAGTGAGTCTCAAATCCATAAAGCTGTCACTTACCCTATAGTTGTGCCACTATTAGACCAATGGGCACTTCTCCATAGGTGATTTTAATGTCTCAAAGTTCCATGTATTCAGTATTGGTTTCTTATCTATATGCTGCTCCGTGGATAACTTCCTAGAGGCCTGGTCATATGAAAATCATTATCCTTGCTTTATGAAAAAGCTGAAGACTCCGGGAAGGCTAACATCTTATTTCACTAACACCTCCTGAAAATAGAAGGGAATGGAAGACATTTGAGGGATATTTTCATTTTCAAGGCAAAGTTATTTGTTCAAGTCATGTAGGTAGAATCTTTGTCATGACAGTGGTCCTCTGGTTTTACATTATGTTATTTTTCCTTCTTAAATTTTTAGATCACACTTATTTACTAATTTTTTTAGTGTGTGTGTGTGTGTGTGTGTGTGTGTGTGCATGTGTGTGTGTGCATGTGTGTTTGCCTGCCACAGTGCACTTGTGGAGGTCAGAGGAATACTCATAGGAATTGATTCTCTTTTCCACATTTGAATCCTGAGGATGTAACTCGAGCTGCTAAGCTTGGTGGCTAGTGCCTTTACTTGCTAAGACAGCTCACCATCACTAGTCCTGTGGTTTTAAAATCATCTCAAACACCAGCGAGGGTCCTCTTTCTAATTGTAGACTGCTAACCTCTGGTTTCATCCTTGTATGACAGAGAGAAGAGCAGAGATATAAAACAGACCATCTCATGCCCCTGATTACATGGGCACAGATCCCAATCATGGTGGTCCGCTCTGGTGGCCAGGTTATCTCCGAAGTCCTTACTTTTCAGGCATCACTTTGGCATGAGCTTTCTGTGCAGTTTTGTGGGAGGCAGATGTACTCCATGATGCTGAATATGTCTGTATTTGGAAACTTCGATGAGCTAGAACAATGTCTGGTTACTTTAATAGGCACATACTTTTCAGTGTACCTATAGACATGGCTGAAACTAGATGGCCTCCAGTGAAGCTTACACCTAAATAGAGGGTAAACTTGTACAAAGCTGTAGAGGAAGTAAAGTAGGGGCAGGATGGGCCCAGTGGGAACTGAGAGTAGGGTCACACCTAGTTTGTAGGGCTGTAGAACTTTCACCTGATGGCTCAGGGTAGAGGACCATCTAAAGACGGTAGACAGAAAACAGAACCCCACCCTCACCCCCCGCTTAGTCCCACTCTGAGGATCAAACCCAGGGCTTCACACTTGCTAAACAGCCAGTGTTGATTTTGAAAGAGTGTGGTCTTTACAGACTCATTTGAGTACCATATCTCAGTTCATAATCTGCCCTCCTTCACAGCAGTCTACAGGGGCCTTTTTCCTGTCCTCCCCTTTGGCTAATAGCCACTTTGTTACTCTTGTTATACCACAGCCGTTCTGGGATGATGGTCCCTGCTACCCCTTTTCCCTCAGACAAGGGAGTATACAAACAGACATGATTACTATTATGAATCTTTAACTTTGATTATAAAACATAAAAGAAACCTTGTATTTAAAATTGTAGCATTTGAATACATTTTAAGCTACCAAATGGAATCTATTTAGGCTAGTGTAAAGGCTAATTGATATAATTTCAATTTCAAATTGAAACAGTACTTATAATGCCCTGTCATTCATCTTAATGAGTGTTAATGCTGAAACATAATTGTGACTCTTTGAAGGAGAGCATCATTAACCCTGTTATTGCTGATCGGTGTACAGAGATGCTCTAAGAAAAATGCTGTTGGGTAGGGCTGGATGGACGGTCTGGATTCTCCAATCAAGAGAGTTTCCAGAAGAAAGGGGGCCGCCCAACACACTGGCATTTAACCAAGATGGGAATAAACAAATCAGCATGCAGTGTCGAACATCCCGCTGGAGGCATGGAACTGCTCCATGAATCACACACAATGGATCACAATTCTTTCCGTTGCCTACAGATGCTACTATCTTCATTCTCTTCTTCTTAGCCTCTTAGAGACTCCTACCAGATACTGAATGTATATCAATATGCAGAAATGTTTTAGGTAACTTTAATTTTATGGCCACAAATTGTTGCATTTTATGGATATATAGTATATGTTAAAAATCTATAAATAGGTTTTTGTGTGAGAACGTGGACGTTCAGTGATGTTCACGCTTAAGTAGCAGCTGAGAGGCAGAGCTGAATTTTCCAGCACACTTTAGGTCCACACCCTTTAAATCGATGCTCCCAGCTGTATGGGAGGATCCCTGGTGACACTGTGTCACTTCTGCCTCTCGTCTATGTTTGCACAGATCCTCTGATTTCCAGAAAAAATAAGTCGGACTAGCTTCTTGTGTCAAACAGTCAGTGTCCCTTTCAGTTCCCTTTGCCTCAGTCACCCATCACCCCATGAGCCCAAAGCCCACCACTGTGACCATTTCCCTCTACAGATCCTCTGGGGTTTCCTGATAGATGTGAACCCCACGAACAGTTCCTCTGCCAACTCTCTGTGGCAAAAACGATAATGTCTTACTGGGGGCTGTGTTTTAAGTTTGTCTTTTTCTATCTAGTGCTTTTGAATGTCTTTCAGGATGCCAATGGCTTGCTATAGTATGGTGCCTAACACCTATGCCCCAAGATGGTCCCACTTCAGTCCACTGAGCTGGAAAAGGCCATCAGAGCCTATGAGCTTCAGTAGGTGGAACCTTTTGTTTTCGTTAGGCATTTTGTAGTTTATCCAGAGGTTTGGTACCAAGGCTTTGAGGCATGGGTAGACACATAGAGAGAGATCCAAGTTCTTTTAGTACAGAGTTGTCATAGTTCAGAGAAGACATTGGGAAATAGCCAATACAGTTGTGCAACATAATCATTATAGTTATTTTTGCTGAACACTGTATGTTAGATAATGTGTTAAGTAGATGACATATATAACACTGATCCATCTCCACAGTAAACCTTAAGAAGTTACCACTCCTTTTCCCTGAGGGCTGAAGAGGCAAATTTATTCCCTCATGATGTCTTGGTCACCTGGTGACAGGGTCAAAATGGGCCCAAGTCTGCAAAGTGCTAGTTTCTGATAGGCTCCATGGTAGATAGGTAGGTCAAAAAGTTGTACATCTGACTGGCGAAGCTGGAGAAACACAGAGGAGCCAGGCTTCGACTGGAATCTGACAGTTTGAAGTAGAAGACATGACGCTCTAACTGCAGAAACAATATGCATCCAAGACTGAAGAAGGCCAAGGTCATTTCACGATGTGGGAACTACCTGTGGTGTTACTCAAGTGAAGTTCCCAGTGAGGGTGTGGTTAATAACACACTAGAGAAGGGAAGTGGCAAGGTTGAGGCTGGGGCATGTCAGAGAGGGCCACGAGGAGACCGTGCAAACCTGGAGATCTTGTCCTACGGTGATATGGATCCCCTGAGAAAAGTGAAGACCCCCGTTTAGAAACTTGTCAAAGCTGCCGGAGATGGGGTGGATTGAGCAGGAGAAAGAGGCCTGGGTGTCTGATAGAACTACTGTAATCCTCCAGGCAAAGCACAGTGAGGACAAGGAAGAAGGAAAAACAGAAAAGGAGAGGTCAATTTACACGGTGAATGCAATGGTCATGGCTTAGGGAATGAGTGGGCTTGTGTGCAGGGTGGGAAACATGGATAGTTAAGGTATTCTGTCTGTGCACCAATAATTGACAGATGAGCAAAAAAAGAAAATACTTTCTTTGAAGATGCCCAGCAACACAGCTTACAGGTAAAAAGAGGTGATGTCCCTGCCTTAATAGGGCATAGACCCCGGAAGCCAAAAGACCTGAAGTATAGAGAGAATGAGGATTAAGTTTCTAGTCTCACTAGCAGGGACTTGGTTATATGACACCTCTTTGCTTGCTGCTTTTCAACTTTACACATATCCAATGCTTACAATACCAACTTCTTTTTTTAAATTTAATTTTATTTATTTTTTCACTTATTCACTTTACATCCCGCTCACTACCCACCTCCCAGTCACCCCCTCCCACAGTCCTTCCCCCCATCTTCCTCCTCTTCTCCTCTGAGTGGGTGGGGCCTCCTGGCTATCTCCCTACCCTGGTACTTCAAGTCTCTGTGAGGCTAGGTGTTTCCTCTCCCCTTGAAGCCAGACAGGGTAGCTAGAAGAACATAACCCCCACACAGGCAACAGCTTTTGGAGTAGCCCCCACTCCAGTTGTTCAGGACCCACATGAAGACCAAGCTGCACATCTGCTACATATGTGCAGGGAGGCCTAGGTCCAGCCCATGTATGTTCTTTGGTTGGTGGTTCAGACTCTGAGAGCCACAAGGGTCCAGGTTAGTTGACGCTGTTGGTCTTCCTGTGGAGTTCCTATCCCATTTAGGGCTGCAATCCTTCCTCCTATTCTTCTATAAGAGTCCCCAAGTTCCATCCACTGTTTGACTATGGGTGTCTATATCTGTCTGAATCAGCTGCTGGGTAGAGCCTCTCAGAGGACAACTTGCTCCTGTCTGCAAGCTTAATAGAGTATCATTAACAGTGTCAGGGATTGGTGCTTGCCCATGGGATGGGTCTCAAGTTGGGCCAGTTATTGGTTGGCCATTCCCTCAGTTTCTACTTCATCCCCTGTGCTTGAATTTCTTGTAGACAGGATAAATTTTGGGTTGAAAGTTTTGTGGGTGACTTGGTGTCTCTCTTGCTCCACTGGGGTTACTAAACCAACTTCTGACAGAACATGAGTTCAGATCTGCAGGAAGCCAGGTAATGGAGGAACATGTACCAGGTCTAACTTCATGTAGAGGGTGCAGTGGACCCAAACAAAGTTCCTCCGAGAGAGCAGTCTAATTTTCCCTTCCAGAAAAGAGCACATTAAGTTCTGTATTTTTTTTTGGAGCTGGGGACCGAACCCAGGGCCTTGCGCTTCCTAGGTAAGCGCTCTACCACTGAGCTAAATCCCCAGCCCCTAAGTTCTGTATTTTTAAATTAAAACATTTTATTTTGGTGTTTGGGGGGAAAATAAGTTTCAAGAATTAACTCCTACTGACTTAGAGGTGTTCATTATCAGTAGCTGTCTGTGAAGCTACTGGAGTAGTGAATCCCATCTCTTTGTAGCCTGTTTGCCTGAGTGATCTGTACCCAGGTACCATCAGGGGTTTGAAGATGGCTAGGCTGAGGAAATGCATAACAGGACACAGAGCTGTGAGTCCAGCAGAGCAAATGTACATTCAGAAAACCACGAAGTTGAGGTTTCACCTCTCCAATTTACTCATTCTTTTTTCCTCGTTTCCAAACAGTCACACTCAACTCCTTGCACTGGGGCTGGAGTGGCAGACAGGACAAATGGGAAGGGATACCTCAGGGACCCTAGGCTCTGGGGAGTAGTTATCTATAAGCTAATCTGATCAGATCAAGAAGTGTTCCATCAGGTGCAGGAATGGCCCTAGTTATCAATGTCTTATGTACTAAACTCCTAAAAAACATTCTATTAGCAATTGCAAACTGAAGGAAGTTTCCATTAGCTAGATCTCGGAGTACATCAAACAGGCTACATCAGGAGGCTCAGTGCAGGGAGGGAAAGAGGGAAACGAGGCAGTAATAGATGTTATTCCAGCCGACCGCTTTCTCCATTTCCCTGGTAAGTCCCAGGGAAAATGTTTGCACTGTTTGGTGTTATTTTTCTGAGCACAAACGTGATTCTTTGGTGTCCAATGACTGCCATGTGAGATGTCTAATCTGTTTCATCTAAGTAATAGCAAGATTGTGTCTGCTATGTTGCTAAGTTGCTATGTTCCTTACTAAAGCCTGGGAAGGAGAACTAGCTGAGAATACAGGTCAGACTCCACAGGCTGACTCTGAATGCCGTGTCTGTTTAGCATAAACAACTGTCCTTTTCTCGTTAGGGAACCAGGTGAGAGAAGATTAAGAGCAGGGCTGATGCAGCAAAGAGATGGTTAACTTGAAGTGTTCGAAAGATATACCTTTCTTTGGGAGCAGATGTGAGGACCCCACACTGGCAAGAGTTTGCCTATGGGAAAGAGGAAGCTCTGGCTTGTTCCTTTGTGGTCAGGGTTGGGGGGGATGCAGTCGGTGTGGTAAACTGGGAAAAGAATAACCAGCATATGAGGGGCCCTTTCCTATGGTGTTTGCGATTCAGATTGGGACGACGGATGTGTTGATATAGATTCCTAGAGATGCGTGTATGTCTACACACAGGAAGCAATGAGCAGCTACGGCAGACACTAAATTTTTTTTTTCTTTTCTTTTTTTCGGAGCTGGGGACCGAACCCAGGGCCTTGCGCTCGCTAGGCAAATGCTCTACCGCTGAGCTAAATCCCCAACCCCCAGACACTAATTTTTATCCGGCATCCCTAACGCCTCCAGCATCTTCAGTGCACAGTTGCACGAGGTGGATATTGGCAAATGTTTGCGAATAAGTGACTGACTGATTTGAAATGATTGAATTAGGTGAGGGATCTTGATTGTAACTAAATGAAGCAGCAGCTCAGGAGGAATTCCGTCGGATTGGCTTGAAGGAGGGTGGGGTCTCGTTTCAGCACAGATTAGTACTTGTGAGGGTGCCGGAGAGTGGGAGCACATCTGAGAGGAGTTAGGGGGAGGACAGGGTGAATACGATTAAGATTAAACACGTTGCGCAAATGTGTGAAGTTCTCAAAGAATGAATAAAATTTTCTTAAAACAAACAAAATAAACAAAAGCCCTTCATCTAAGTCTCGTTTTCTGCACTGTGAAGCCGGAAAAGGAGTATGTACCACACGAGATGCTAGGAAAGATGGATCAGTGGGTTTCTGGGGTTGCAGAATTTCTTCTGAGCCTGTATCATGGGAATTCTTCGAACCAGGAGCACCTACTACGTTTTCACATGCATATGCACTTCTTTTTGCTTAAAGTCACATATCCGAGCATATTCCTGAGTCAAATTGTATTTAGGTTTTCAGACAGAGGGAGAAAAAGCGATGTTGGCTCAGCCGGGCAGCACGCACCACGTTTATGTATACTTACTTCAGGTCGTCCATCTCAGCACTTCTACAGCTCTTACCAAACATTTACCAGACTCTTGAAATGGCAAACATCAGGGACGGGATGAATGAAGAGAGCCCACCACATGTATTCAGAAGCCAAGGTAGAGCAGGACCACCGCAGCCCCCAGGTTCCGCACCCGGGGTCGGGGGAATTCTAAACGAGGACCCTTGGGCAATCCCCACTCTTCCTCAAACGGTCACAGGGTCTGCAGCAGATGCAGAAGGCTCTGGCTTCTCCCGAGAGGAAATGTGACCGTGGAGAGGCACTGGATAAAGGGAACTTCTGGGCAGGCTTTGTCCAGAAATTTCCTGTTGAGTGTTTCACTTCACGTTTAGGAAAGGATTGAGGAACTCTTGGGAATCAGTTCACAAAGGCTGAGGACCCAAAGAAACACAGCCTGTGCCTGGGTCCTGGGACTCCTGGTCACAGAGCTGCAGCGACTAAGGACCGTCCTGGCTTCCTTGAGTTTATTTGATTTCTTGTCTTTGTTTTCAATTTTATGTGGCCTGTGTGCCTTGAGGGGGGTGTGTGTGTGTGTGTGTGTGTGTGTGTGTGTGTGTGTGTGTGTGTGTGTGTGTGTGTGTGTGTGAGTTTCTTTCTCTCCAGACTATAAAACATGAACGAGGAAGCACCGGAAGTGGTAGTTCACCCATACTTTTTGCCTTTGCGAAAGTGCACCAGCATAACCACCACCTTCTACCATAATGCTTCCCGTTTCTTCTACCCCTTCATACTAAGAACCTCGCCCCATACCAGACCCAGTGAGATTCAAAAATTAAAACAGGCCAGACCAGAGAATATAACACTGACATTAAAGTATGCGTTAAAGCTCTGTGCCGAAAGGAGTCTGTATCTTCAGAAGAACGGTTTTAGCATTACCCTGACTGTTTTAAAAGCAGTTTTTGGAAGACGGGAGAGGGTGAAAAAAAAAAGAGAGTGCAGGTCTTTCTTTTCATTTCATGGATCCTTAACCCATATTTAATGCAGAGCCTGGATTTTAGACATAGCAAGTGTGCTCGTAATTATTTCAAACAGTTAAAAAAGCTGGGTAATGATGTTCAACATAAGTAATCATGTTAAATAGTAAAATTTAATTTCTTAAAAACTTAAATCCTCATATCTTCTGGAATGCATTGTACTGGAGGATGTCTGAGTAAATTAAATTCTCTCCTGCACACTAAAGCATCAATTTCCTTATGGTAATTATCTGCTAGATTGGATCTGTCAGAGGCCGGGAAGCAAGGCTGACATTATACCCTCTTTACAAAAAATGATTACAAAAAATTAAGACGAATGAGTAAAATTAAGGCTGTGGCTGGTAAGCCTCTATAAAGCTCTCATGGATCCTTCTACATAAGATACCATTGTACCCTGGACTAAGCTTTTAATGACTAGCGTATAATCAGGTGAAGTCCATTAAAGTGCAGCAGAAGTAACGATAGCAGAGATAACAGCGAGAAATGATTTTCCGCCAAGAAGAAGCAATTTATTATACACAAAAAATGAATTTCTAACGGAAGTGTCTGGATGGATGAGGAACTCGGCTAAGGTGACAGGATTTCTTTCCTGGAAAGTTTGAAAGAGTGGTCGCGCACCCCGCTGGCACTCTGGGAACGGAGTCAGGTGGAACCCCAGGCCCTGACAAAGCTTGCTGCGGTGTGACCAGTGCCTCTGGAGTCTCACTGCTTCCAGAATGTAGCCCCTCTGGCCTAGGTTCTTCAGGAGTGAATCGGTAAAGTGATCTCTTTCATGTCCGGGCTGGGCATCGGCTGATGGCAGTGCGGAGAGCTGAACTGTTTGTTGCGGCTGTTGATCGAGCCGTGTATAAAGCACTTAGGTAATACAATTGCATGGCTATCAGGGACAGCGATTAGTTTAATTAACTGTGAAAGAGTAAACACAATCCCCATGGAATCACAGGGAAAGAGGGGCATTAATTAGTCATGAAAAATGCATAATAGCATTTAAGACTTAGAGTGCATCGCCCAGGTATCTTCTGAGTTCCATCTCTGCTGCCCCAGAAGTCCTTACCCAGCCCTGGCTGAACCTTTCATCTGCTGTGTTTGTTTCCAAGGCCCCTTTCTCCTGGGTGTAGTAAGCAAGACCACCGAGTCAAGTACCATTCGGCAATGATCCATCCCTCTAGAGCTCCATGTAATGATCTGTAAAGATAATATCACTAATGACATCACAGTGCATAGGATTTCTATGAACATGGCTGGCATCTAGGGCTTGATAAGTTACCCATGGCTGGTTGTATGGTAGAAGTTTTAGCTGATTGCATTAGGGTATCTGTGTCCCTCTTGCCTTCTTCTGTGAGAGCAGAAAATGTAGTTTGGTTCACATATCTTGAGTCAAGCGAAATGCCAGTAAGATAGCTCAGAGGGAAACAATGCTTGTAACCAAGCCTGCTTACCCGAGTTTTATCCCTGAGCTCCACATGGTAGAAGAAAAGAACTGACCCCTGTAATTTGTCCTCTGATCACCACATGCATGACATGGTGAACCCCAGCCCCATATAAATAAATAATAAATGTAATAAATCAGTGGGGGTTAAAGAGGAGCTCCCGAGAGACACAATCAGTCTCATCCAGCCATGTTTGTATTCACCACACCAAGTCAACAAAGATTTATGAACTGAATACACATTCCTACAAAGGTAAAGAGGGCTAAATGCACGTAAAAGGGTTGACTAATGACTCACTCTGCTTGGCTATCTCCTTGTAGACCTGAATCTGTTCACTTGCTGGCATTTCCACAACGACCGGAAAGAGAACAGCTCCAGGTGGACAAGAGGAGAAAGCTTTGTGCCGTACCATGGGCATTGGTGACTTTCTGTCGCTAGAGCAGAGACCTAGCAAAATGGGTATGGAACTGGGTGGCAGTGGATCTGGGAGAAGCCACGAGATTCCTGGTCATGTCGATCAATAGTCAGGAAGGGTGGAGAAACGAATGCTGTTGGTTTTGTTCTCCATTGAGGTTCATTACTAAAACCCTTGCCTATAGGACTGTAGTGTCCACATTTAAGATGGTTAATTCCTCCTCAGATAATTTCTGGGGAATGTGCTCACAGATGTATTCACAAGTGTGTCTCCTGCATAGTTCTAAAGCCAGTCAAGCTGACAGTGGTGAGTAATTATCATCATCATTGTAGGGAGAAGTCTGATGGAGCTTCTCATGTTACATGTTGTATACTTAAATCATAATTGTGGAACTGGAGCTTGAGGGAGGGAAGCCTTATCTAAGGGCCAAAGCATGGGTCACCAGATCTAGGAGATGCACATGAAGACCTTTGAAATTGGAAAGCATTGATACGAATTGCCATCCCAGATCACACAGGCAGGACAAAGAGAGGAGGGGTGTTGAGTGGAAAGTTGGAAGGACAGAGGAAGAGCTATGATGGGTAAGTCATCATAAAACAACACTCAGCCCTATAATGGCCATGAGCACAGCATGCAGGAGGATGGTTTGCATGGAGCTCTTGTGTTCCTGGGAAACATAACGAAAGTAAGACTAGTGATTAGAGATATGATGTGGCCTTCTCTGAAGGTGTTTACTCCTTGAGCCCCATGCCTGACAACTTATCCTGAGAATAACTCAGAAAAGGCAAAAGCAAAGCACATAAACACAACAAGGTTTGGATCCGATCCAGTGACCTTGGAGTGCTCCATTTTCTCCCTTTACCTTATCAAATAAGGCTATTAATTGCCCTTAAGGCCATAAGACTGTGGCCTGTACTGTGAGATTTACAAACCACAGTTCCTGGTGGGCAAACACCTCATCTGATGTGTTCTGTCTGTGTCTCACCCAGGTGGCTCTGCAAGTGATTGATAACTAGAAAGAGAACACGTACAGATGCAACAGGACTTACGATAGGCCTCTGCCCAGGTCAGTCCATCAGTAAGCCCATTGTAAACTATAAGACTGTATCAAAATGCCAATCTAAGCACACATCATCCTGTAGAATTACTATTTCTCTTTGTTATCTCCCAGTTATCTTGTATGATGCTGACCATCAAGTCTGAGCATCATTGTGCTTAGGAAAAGATCCGAATTCAAAATCTGAATTATGATTTGACTAAGTGCCTGCCGTTTTTCAGAAATCATCCCAAACCGTTTACACTGAGAATCCTTTGTATATTGTACTAATCATGATGGTCGGTTGCTGGGGAATGAGTACATGTATCCTCCCAAATTCCTTTGTTATAATTTTAACAAGCAAGGCGCATCTTCACTGTGGGATGGCAATTCGCTGAAATGTGGAGAATACAGTGTTTCTGTGAGAAGGTGTCAGGGCTGTCCTGGAATTCACTGTAGAGCTTGTGGTAGCCTCAACTGAATGGCAATCCTCCTCTCTTGGCCTCCAGAATTACATATGAGTATGTGAGTATATCCATTTATTCAAAGCAGCACCCTTAAGTCCCTCAGGACTGGCTAATGCATTCAGAAATGTTCTCAATATTTGGAATATCCTCAATATGGAGGTAAAAATAATAATAGTCCTTGAAGTCAATGACACCAATATCTAGAGGGAACTCTGGCACCCAGAAATGCCACAGGTCTGCTGGAAATCACGCAGCTAGCTGAGGGCAAGCCACTTGAGCTCTCTTGATTCCTGATAGCTATTGGCAAGATTTATTGATTTCTTAGACTATCTTTAAAATATATGTGTGCTGTCATGTCAAATGTTTTGGCCTAAATGATAGACTACTTGTGCCAGTCCAAAATGATTAGCTGAAAAAGTAATTCAGCAAGCTAGAATTCCACAGGGAACGCTAAAATGTAATTAATAACACGTAAGAAACATTTACAAAAGAATACAGACTGTGCCCCCTATGTATTCATCAATGGTATGTTATGAAGAGAGCTGGCATGTGACAGAAAAGCCAAGGGGGCAGATTTCCTGATAACAAACAGATGGGAACACCACTGTTGTGTTAAAATAGTTGAAAACCAGCCTCATACTGAAAGGTTATAAGAGATATGGACTAGTTGTGTGGGGGGCAGTTTCCTCTCCACGCCAATCAACAACATAGACATGAGAAAGAGAGACCTTGGCGACAGTGGATACTCACATATTAGAACAGAGACCAAACCCCACTTCACCCTCACTGGGCAGCATCAGAAATGCGATCAGCTTCCTTCCTTCCTGACCACCCCTTCCTCCCAGACCTCAAAGGAAAGTTTCTTTATTCTGTACTAAGTTTCCACAACTGCCCTGTTCCTGTGGACATGCACAGCCACCTTTACTGGGACTTCCTGGTGTGTGCACCGTCTACCTTATACTGTGGAAGGCTCCCTTATTCCGAGAATGTCTCCCGGAATCCCACTCCACAGGAAATCTCTGAATGTCTACACAGTCAAGTACTATCCATGGGCCCTTTTCTGCACACTGTTTCCCCAAGTCTCACATTTATCTGGATGCTCATATTCTGTGCACATTCTTGGGACGTAGGAGACATTTAGTAAGTACTTATGGTAGTGTTGCAAGATGGAAATCAGTAACTTTCAAGTATTCTCCTCTCCTCTTTACCAACTTAGGGATCCCATTACACGAAGTGTAATAGTTCCAGCCTAAAAATATCCACACATTATTTCCTCTGCGTGTGGAGATGTGATGGTCAGAGGACAGCTTGAAGAAGTAGGTGTTCTTCAATCAAACATGTTCTGGGGCTTGAACTCATGTTGTCAGCCTTGACAGCAAGCACCTTTATCTACTGAATCAAGTTTCTGGCTCTCATATATGTGAACTTTAATTACTTTCTTGTAACATTCCCTCTTCTGCAAGAATATGATGACTTATTTTTCTAACCTTATAGGACGTTGTTGTTGCCTTCGTAGGATGAACAGGGAACTTTAGGAGAAGGAAGTTGGTGCAGACCAAGCAGAGAGCCTAGCAAAGCTAAGAGACACAATTAAAACACGTGCAATGACGCTGTCAGCCTGCCATAGCAGAGACGAACCGAAAGGGTGACAAACAAATGAGCCTGGAAAGAGCCGATATAGGGACCCCAAGGCTGTGCTTTGAACGATTGCTGTGCTTGGCTATCGGGCTGGGGACCCTCTCCAAAGGTAAATGTGGTCACTGAAGTATTTTTATGAAATGCTATATCAACAGATTCAAGTTTGACAGCCATGAAATAAGATAATTTTGACAAAAAGGACAGGAATGAGGACAGTCATCAGAACTCTGATGGTACATACACATGGACTTTGGAAGTCTTAAGTGTTATAATTTGTGAGAATAAGGATTAAGTGAGTATTAGCAGAAAACTGTAATCACCATTACGCAAGTGCTTTTGTCTCACACTCAGGATATACAAGAGTTCATGTCTCAGACAAGGTAGAAGGCCATGGTCCCTCCATACAAAGAAATTCCCTCACCAGCGTCACTGGAAGACAGTTCTCCTACCTCTCTGCCCCTGGACTTTTGAGCTCACTGTTTTGCCTTACCTAGGCAGCACCTTTGAGCATACACACAGAAGGGGTGCCTCTGGAACTACGAGCTCTTGTCAGCAAGGCCTGTGGAAGAGGAAGGGGTGTTTCCACTATGATCTTGAGTGAGCTGTAGCCATTTGATCAATACCCTTCTCTCCACAACACTCCTCCACCAGGTAAGCTATGAAAACTTCGAAGGAACTGTGTTCAAACTATGACTGACACAAAACCTATACTTTGGTGAGAGAGAAGGCTCTTCGAGGTCCCTTGCCTATTGTTAAAGTTCCAGGAGCACTCACCTCTACAGAGCTGCAAAGCCCACTCCTAAACTCTGGTGACTACATGAGTGAGGGGCAATATAAAATGTAGCCTGTATATTTGTTTATCGAATCACAAAGATGGGCTTGAACCAACTATGAGCCTGGCTAACCTACTTAGGTTCTACTTCTGTGCTGGATCCTCTCCACATGACATACACCCTCTTTGGGTTTCTTGGCTGAAGTCACTACACTTTGGGTGGGTGGACACCTTTTCAAAACTTTTGTGAGCATGAGAACGCTACACTGTCCCGTCTTAGAACAGTACTTCTTAGAGTGTCTCCTAATTCTACCTCTCCCTGTGCTTGCCTTAGCTGTTTTGTGTATGAGTTACTTGAGAGGCCCTTTATTTTTCTACCGATAAATTCATTATTAAATAATTCTTGGGAGATACAGGCCACTGATTTTCTGCAATTTGCATCACCACACTTTAACTTATGTTGAAAGCTAAGCCTTTTGGTCCTTTTGTTTTAGAAGCATATTAATATTTCTGTGACCTTTAGTAGAAGGCAGTTGAGACATATCCTTTTAAATAGCAAACTAAGAAAACCAATGACCTAAAAGGTATGTTTCTGACCCTAGTTTGATGAGAAAATTAGGAAAGATATAAGTTCTTTTTCCAAGACAAGCATAGTCAAGGGAACTTCTAAAGTCCAAGGAGAATGAGAAATGCACATACATGCCATGCACACTCATGTACACACATGTAAACACACACACACATACACACACAAGCACTTTTCAGAAATGGAATCAGACACAATTTTTGATCTGCTACAGTACTCTACTTTCTAAAATCTCATAGTTTACATAATTCACTCACATTTTTAGAGAAGATAAACTAATCCATTTACAGCTGAGAAATTTTAAATAATTAATCATCACTTATCAATCAAAGAGGAAGACAAGAGAACTGCCTATGCAGAAGACACAGGGCTGTGTCAAGGCACAGACTAGCAGCAAGCTCCCTATACTTGCTTTTGCTTTTCTGCTCTGTTTAGGCCACCACTGACCCATAGTTCATGGGACCCAATTTGTCCACGACAGCTGGATTTTCTTTTGCAACTCTGAATGCGTGACGTTCTGGATGACTGAAGGGTAGAGAGATTTAGTGTTTTCTTTTACCCCTGTCTGCACTGCTGAGAGGAGCACACTGATGGACAGACATCATGCCCTAAAGTTGAGTTTCTCTCTAAGGCCTGGGCTGCAATCCTGTGGGATCCAAGGCAGCAATGGGAAACTCAGGGGTTTCCCCAACAACACTGAGCACACCTGGGTTCGCTTGTTTGTTTAGGTTTCAGATTTTGAAAGCCAAACCCGTGACTGTTCACACCCGTCTTAGAAACACCCCATGAAAGGACTGTCAGGACAGTGACCTTGAAAACAGTTTTCCAGAGACCCCAGGGAGTCCTTTGGTTACATTTGTCCTCATCTGTGACTGAGTGTTAACAGGATCACAGGAAACCATAGTATCAGGAACATTGTTGGCCCTCCAAGTCTGCCTGTTCGACACCCATGCATTCAAAATATTTCAATATTCAAAATATTTAGGGAAAGCATTATCATTGTGTCTATACCTAATATGCACTTACCTTTTATTCCTTAACTACTCATTGCTAATATAGAACAACTACTTACATAACATTTGACTGTATTAGGTATTATAAACAATCTAGGGTTGGTAGTGTACATAAGAAGCTGTGGGTAGGTTATATGTACATTATGAAATGTCATCTACGCCTCTTGAGTATGTAGATCCTGCCATCCATCGTGTTCTGGAACAAGTTCCCCTCAAAAGATACTAAGAGACCATTCCATTTACCTAGAACACTGGCTTCGTTTTGGAATTGCTGATCTGTGACCATCCTTTCTAGTAGGCAACCGACAACATACTGTTCAGATACATCATCAACCCCTCCTCCTCCCTCTCTCTATTTGATTTCCACATTGCACAGTACTCTTCTGACCAGCCCCAGTAGTGCCCCAAAACTCATCAATCACTCAAGAGAATCTACGACTATGCTTTGCGTGGGCAAGTAACCGCTGAGGGTTACGGACTCCGTCACAGTCTGTAGCCTCGATCTGGCCTTCTGCAAATGAACTCTAGTCCTCTGCTGCACAGCCTATACCTTGTGACTGAGGCCCTTCCCTTCTCTGCTCAGACACCTCTTCCTGCTCGTCCCCACAGGGCGCTCAGTGAGTCTCGCTTTATCTTTAATCTGTGGCTCTGCCCACAGGAGACACAAATGAAAACGGTCTTCCAGAACTGGAAAAGTAGATTTACACCAAACGCGTTTTAGGGCCTCGTTTCCAGAGTGTGAATGTGACAAAGAAGAGCTGTTTCCATTACAGCATACAAAGTAGAAACAGCAGAGCTTGCCCTGGAAACCCACACAGAGTAGCCTGCAACATCGCGGGCTGGCAGGAAGAAGCCAGCCCCGCCCCCACCTGCAACCACAATAGCAGTTTAGATAGAGGGCTACAGGGACTCTCCTGCCAAACTTCAAGGAGTGTGAGGATGAAGCTGGAAATATTTTAGCAGCAATTGAGACCATATTAAAAGTCAACTATAGTGAAAGAGACAAGCAAATTTTAAAAATGTATGCATTAATTAAAATCACAGGGTTGTTTCTGAATACCATTTGGGTAGATTGGCTAAGGAAGGACTTACGATGTTACAAAACTAAAACAATCAGGAGTGAAAACGATGATAGCTGCTGAAAATAAATGCATTTTCCTGCAATATTAGAAGAATATTTTGTGAAAATACCTGCATTTTCCTGCAGTATTGTAACAATACTTTGTGGGGCCCCCTAGATTCCCATTCCCTGTGAATCAGCGCGGCTCCTTCAGTTCCAAAGTAATCCATACATTTCCTTTTTCTTTTTTCTAACAGTAGCACACTCTGCTTTAATACCCCAAATATCTGTGCAGACGGGAGATGCAAAACAACACAGAGATCTACGGACAAGCACATCTATCACATTCGGAGAAAAACTGATTAGAGAGAAGGAACCGGAAACCGTATCCTGTCGGATTACGTGCAAACAGTAAATGGGGACACTTTCACAGTGGAGTAGGAACTGTGATCTCATTTTACAGGCGCGCTATGGACAGGAGATGGCCTTGTTGCTGACCCTCAGCCTCCAAGATTTTACAGTGGAGTGGAGTGTCCTGTACCTGATGCTGGGAGACAAAGGCCCACACAGCAGCAATTCAATATGGCAAGGAAGGAACAGACAAGGGTGCGGGCCCTCAGGGCTGTATCCCCTCTCCCCCACACAGTGGCAGTGCCTGACAAATGGCTGTTTATCAAGTGGGAAGTAAAAAAATATGAAGATTGAGTCCTAAAAGGCCCAGAAGAATACACTGTTTCCGTCTGCGCTCTTCAATCAGGTGGTGTGGACAGGTCCTGGGGGAGGGTGGTGACAGTGGGTGCCGTGTGGCCCGTCCTCTTCTGGAGCTGGGAAACTTTCAGAGCAATGGAGATCAGGAAGCCTGCTTGTGGGGCCTGCTGGGTGCAAAGCCACGGACCCTGGTCTGCTGGAAATATGGGATGCTGAAGATGTTGGCAGCGACAACGGCCACGGAGTCAGAAGGGTTCACAAAGAACCCGTGCTTGCCCAGAATCACATTACGATCCCCATCACCATCAAAGGCAGCCCCGGAGTCATGCTTTCCACCAGGTCAGCAGCATAGGTGAAGTTAAGATCAGGGTGATGGCCTCCAAAATCCCTCAGGGGAACACAGTTCACAGCTCAGTTTGCAGGGGCATCAAGTTCTCCACAGAGGATCTTCTCTACATCCGGTGCCACAACTCCGTGCACGGCGTCTATGCGGATCTTCAGTCTGTTTGGACCAGAGAGTAGCTCCTTCAGTGCGTTGAAGTCGAAGATGTGACATAGGCCTCCACTGAGTCCACAATCTCCACTGTGAAGGGCTTGAATTTGTTCTCCAAGTAAAACTGCTGCTTTTCCAGAACACTGAGGTCTACCTTCAGGTCAGGGCAAACGGCATATTCCTCGATTGTCTTGCTGATTCGGAAAATTTTATCAGTGATCGATTCTGGAACAGGATCCCCATTAGAAATATTGAAATTTGATTCCAAAATCTCCATTGGGCCCTCCTGAATTGTGGCTGGCTGTCAGAACGATCCCACCAATGGCTTTGCTTTTGAGGATGATGCCAGATAGAGCATGAGTGGAGACAATTCCATTCTTTCCAATAACCAGGCAACCAATCCCATTAGGCGCGGCAGTGCTTACAATGGCTTCTGTTTTGTAGAAGCAGCCGTTCCCACACACAATCAGCGTGACCTCCTGCCTCAGCGCCGGCTGCACAGTAGAGAAGATGCTCTGGATGAAATTCTCTGCACAGTTGGCATTGTTCTGGGAGCAAACCGCTGGTGCCCGGCTTCTGATCACTTCACTGCCACGATCGTCGCCATGGTGGCAGTTGGCTGCGGGCGACAGTGGCTGCAGCTCTGGCTGCTGCAAAGGGCTCAGAGTCCACTCTGCTCTCGTCCAGGAAATGACAGCCTAATCCATGTATTTTCATTTTTTCAAAGTCAAGTATTTTTTTAAGGCAAAGATATGCTACTGATGCTTACTGGATTACCCTTTATGTCTATTTATTTATACTCTGCTCACCGTTGACTCCCTGGCCCTGTGTTCTCTGCCAAGTAAACTGAAGGAGGTGTACAGGTTGTAGAATGGGAGAGAGAGTTTATTACACACCCTTGTGTAGGACATAGAGTTTATTACAGAAAGAAGTGAACCACTCCTAAGGAAGAAAGTAGCCAATGACCAAAGGGGTCATTGCTCCGATTTACATTATAAACCATCATGGTTTTAATCTCTGAGGCAGATGGGAATGTCCTCTCTATATCCAGGGTCAGAGGTAGAAATGAGTGGGATTCCATTCTTTAGACCAGGAAGAGTTACTTTCCATTCATGGGCCTCAACGAAGCCCTGAAGTGTCTTCTTATAGAAGTTTCAATATTATGGTAACAGTTGTGGTGTTATTTCTAGTGCCACCAGGGAGACAAAAGGTGAGGTCCAAAGTCAACTATGAGGGAGGGGTCCAAGCCTGTTGATATTTATCTAGCTACTAACATACATGTGTATGAGTAGCACACCTCCTAGAAAATGAGGCCATGGCAGACCACTGTTCACTGAGGCCCCTTGGCATGAATATGGTATTATGGTTCTTTGTGCATTTCTCCTCATTGCTTCCTGAGCCCCTCAGGGCTGTGCCCTGAAGTTCTATTGAGTGAATAAATATGAATCCCGGCAGCCTGTTTATCTGTATAATTCTAGTATGGTTTACTCGTCTTTAATAGGTGACTGGGGTAGCTCGTCTGGAGAGTAGGAGGCAAGCCTCAGCCTTGTTCGGGCTGATGGTGGAAGCCACAATAAAGAGCTGATCACCCCCAGCATGATAAGAGTGAAGATCAAACAAATTGCTGATTTTCACAACACATAGTATTTATTATGTGAAACAATGGGTTTCATGATACTGTTTTTACACCAATCCTCAAAATGTTTTACACACACACATAGCTGTTTCATATTCGATGGTAACTCTGCAAGCTTTGAGTGTTCCTCCCGTGCCTTTGATGGTTATGAGTCTGCAGTTGTAGTGTGAATACTCTTAAGACCAGAGACCCAGGCCTACCCTGGACAAAGTGGGGCAGATGAATCTGTTTTAGAGTTTGTTCAATGTATTATGAAAGAAATGCTGGGTCGTTTCAACTGCCAGGGACTTGCCTTTTCTGGCCACAAAGACAATTTGAAGAGAGGAGAAGAGATCCCAGTTAGCGACACTGCCCATAGTGCACTAGACGGTTCTGAGAAAATGAAAGCTTTATTTGTTTTTAGTGTGAGGGTGTATTTTTAACCATCTAAGGAGCCTCCGACACCATAAGGACCTTGTAGTACACACAGAAGAACCCAGAACTGTGTAGAAAGTGGGAGTGGGTGGGGTGCAGGTTTATAAACCACCAGAATTTGGGTGTGTGCACCAGGATAATTCAAAGGGTTTCTCAAAATAGCACTTGTAAATGTGAAACCCTTCTTTCATATGTCTGAGTCTCTATGTTAATGTGACTATTGAATCAACTCAGAGCTTACTGCAAGGCAGAGGAAAACAAACATTTTGCTCTGAATAACTTTATTTATATAGAAGCACCCCTCTCCAATCTTAAAAAGGCTGAGCTGGATAAACTAACAGATTATTGAAGATACAGGGTCTCTTTTTAAAAACTGTTAGACTAGTACCTATTTTAAAAGCAGAATCTACAGAAAACTTGAGGAAAATTTTAGTGAAGCTTCAGAGAAAACAACAAGAAGTCGGGCAAGTTGCAGATCTTGGCAGCTTGTGTGAGATGAAAGATGGAGAGGAGAAAAAGTTACTCATTCTCTGCCAGATCAAGGAAGCAGGCAGATTCAGTAATGGAATTTTGCTAGACGTTGTGTGGGTGTACACACACACACACACACACACACACACACACACAATGAGTGCATGGAGAGAGGGAGGGAAGACAGAGGAAGGGAGGAGAGGTGGGGAGAGAATGAATACTGGTGAGGAGTCTTAGGATAGGATTCTGACCAAGATCTAAAGAAAAAAGAAGAAAAAACGCTTTTCTTTCTACAGTAGAACTCAGAAAGTGGGTGGGCTCAGCAGTGAATAAAAGGATGGCTTTTTGATGCCATAGAATTGTGTACCTCATTAAGGGGACTGTCATTCTAATGTCTTCTTAACATGTTTTTAGGTGTGTGGGGTTTCTTTTCACCTCTGGATCCAGCCTGGTTTTCTTGAGAACATAAAACAGAGTTTCTCCTTGTTTCCTCCTCCTGGCAAGAGAAGATCCTGCTGCCTCCACCAAACGGTATTATCAGCCATTGTCAAAGCCGTTTGTAAAGTGGGTTACTGACCTAGGGACCATGTCCGGGGATGCCATTGGACTGATATTTATATGTCTTAGAGACGTCTTCAAATATGGGAGGCACCTGCTGTTGGTGGTGAAAAGGATATCAGCCATGTAAATGTCCTTTTTTTTTTTTAAACCGGAGGAAGCTGGCATAGATAAGCATGTGTCCCAAATGGCGCCTGAGTAGCAGCTGGCTACAAATGGCCCCGTTTATCCCCTTTTTCTCTGCCTAGCATTCTACTCTCAAAACCAGTCTTTAAGGAGCGGGGAGATGTTTTCCTGCCACTAAGTTCTTCAGTCTCCCAACTGAACCATCAAGGTCACAATGCCACTAGGACAAAAGCAACCAGTAATCAGTCATACAGCCCAAGACCCTCAACAATGGCCAGCATGACAACATGACCCCAAGAGTGCAGTAGTGACATATCTTGGGGGCAACTGGCAGCCATCTAATTGGGCTTAAGGACTGTGCAAAAGGACGGGATTCATCCTGGTACTGTAAACCTAGGCATCTACCCATGCCTGGTCATGGACTCTCGAGGAGCACCTACTCTCTTTCTTTGTGTTTCTACATATTTGTTCTAACCAAATGTTCAGTAAAATTTATCCCCCCCCCCAGTATAAAACGATTCCATCTGTCCATTTCTGGTTTCTGTTTTTGCCCTACCACAAGGCTTACCTTTTTTTATATTGTGAACTTTCATAAGTGTCTGGCGTAATATACATTTGTCTTCCAGATGAGTCGTCGGGGGCCTTGAATAAGCTTGGCAGCCAGCAAGACAAGTGCTGTACCACCAAGGTGATACTTCTGGCCCTTTAAGAGATATTTTGTGACAGGCAAATTGTTCAGGCTCGTCTTGAATGAGTAATCCCCCTACCTCAGCCTCCTGAGTAGGTGGGATTGTGGGTGTGTACCACCCTACTGAGCACGCATGCCGTAATTTATAACTACATTAAATAGCAGAGGTTTTCTTTACTATATCACTCTCTTTTATATTTTTATATGTTTCACAGATACATAAAGTCTGTGAGAGTAGCAATGTATGGGGCACTGAATGAGAGGAAAATATGCCTGTGTGCTAGATCCTAATGTGGATGTATAATCCAAGTCTAGGTTGTAGGATTTGAAGAGCAGCTGTGTGTATATCCCTGTGACACTCATCTTTGAAGTGCTGAGCGCAGAGGCACCAATACTGTAGCTCACACGCCCAGGCCAGGAGCATTGCTATGGCTCTACTCTTTGGGGTTATATCTGACCCACATTCTAGGTCTGTGATAAGCAGGATTCGTCTTGTATCTTCACAACTGAGAAGTCAGGTTGAGTTATAGGCCTAACGAAGTGTCAGTGTGTCTCTCTCTTCTGAGTGAGGCCCTGGGGCTGTTACAAAGTCTTTTCAGAGGCAGCTTTGGGAGGGCGCAAAAGCCCTGATGGGGTTCTGATATCTGCACTGTAGAGAATGGAAAAGTGTTTCAGAGCACAAACAGTTACAATGGCTGTTATTCTGTCCTGCCCCAAAAAAAGTCCCAGAAAGATGAGCAGATACCTCAGGTTGAGCAGCAGTACCTCTGACAAGTGGTTTGCCCAAAGTATTTGCTGAAAATTGAATGTCAGGTAGCCCAGTGATCTACTTGCCAGATGGGCTCATTTCACCTCATTTGTGTCTCTCTAAGAATATTCCAGAATCAAAGATTTTTTTTTTATCTTGGTCTGATGTTAATTTGCTTCTGCACCTTCGTTTTTCTCATTGCTGTGATAAGATACCCTAAGAGTCACCTTAAAGAAGAAAGAATTGCTTTGCTTCTTGGGTTGAGGAATGAAGTCTACCATGGCAGAGAAAGTGTAGAGTGGGCAACACTGTGGAGGTAAGAGGACAAGGTTCCTCACTCTCATCTTGGTGCAGCAGATTTATCTTTCCCATAATGGTTAACTTGATGGTTAGCCTGTCAAGTTGACCCAAGCTAGCATCAACTGGGAACAGGGGGCTTCAGTTGAGGAATCGACTCCTTCAGATTGGCCTATGGGCAAGCCTGAGAGGCATTTTTTTTTTATTGATGATTGATACTGAAGGGCTCAGCCCATTATGGGTGGTGCTATCCTTAGGTTGTTGTCCCCAGTTATATAAGAAAGCAAACCAAGAAAGTCAGAGGGAGCAAGCCAGTAAGCAACATTCCTCCATGGCCTCTGTCTCAGTTCCTGCTTAAGTTCCTGCCTTAAGTTTCTGGTTTGACTTGCCTCATGGCAGACTATAAAATATAAGATGAAATAACCCCATATTGCTTTTGGTCATGGTGGATTTTTTTTTTTTTTGGTTTTGTTTTGTTTTATAATCACAGCAATAGAAAGGAAAGTAAGATAAGGCCTACCTAGGGCCAAGCTATAATCCAAAAGCCACTTCCAGCAGTAGCCTGGTTCAGCCCATTGGGCTCCCCAATTGTATGCCACCTGGGGACCAAGTGTTAGAACACATGAGGGACATTTCAAATTCAAACCTTAACAGCGGACATGTGGTCTCTTAAAGTAATTAGACTATCATCTGTGCTCAAATGGAGCACTTCTTTTCTTCTCAAAACGCAAGTCGTACCTTTAGTGTGTCCCAGTGACTGGCGGTTTTCCATTTGTTGCAGTGTAGGGGGTCAATGTTAAAATTAATTCCTTGTCCGCCAAGGCAACTTATCATTCCAGCAGAAAGGGAGCTACATTTCCGGTTTCCTTCTGTGGGGAAGTGAAGTCCTAGCTTCCCTTGAAGGCATTTGACTTGGAGTTCTGTGGTAAACACTCTTCTTGTGTATTTTGGGGGTGGGTGAGATGCCAAACAGAACCTTCTAGAAGCACTCCAGAAAACTAGAAACACACGAAACATTCCTTGTTCCTTCCTTGTCCAGTTTTGTTTGTGAACAATTCATTGAAGGTTACCCAATCTGCACAGAAATGGGTCAGGGTTAAGGTAAATTACCCACAGCCAGACAATCCGAGTTCCAGATAAATACCTTACTCTTAGCTTTTATATGTTTTATTTATAAAACAGCAAGGTATGTGTACAATGACGCATGAATGTGTTATGGGGCTGCAACATCAAATGCAAATTAAATAAGATTATAAAAGTCCTTTGTAACTCGAATAGGCTTATACAGATGTATACAAGCTAGCATGCACATGCTTCCCGAACCTATGAATAGAACTGTGCCAGGGAGACTGTGGGACACTTCTGCTATTATGTTCTCCTTAGTGAACCACAGTTAGGCCACACTAATCTGAAGATGTTATAGTTGACCCTGCCTGCCTAAGGACCCTCAGGGAGCATAGGGGTCCTTCATTCTCTACAGCAGAGATTCTGGAGGAGAGAACAAGTTTCCTATCTGTCTCTAGATAATGTCCCCTAGGTGACTAAAAGAATGTCATTGTCTCTCTCCACTGATCAGTTTCCTCACTGCTAACACGTGGGGTCTGGGCAAGATCACCTCTATTTCTCAAACTCACGACCCTCTAGGGAGGCTCCCTATTCCCTCTGGGTCCCAACCACCATCATGGATCACAGACCAGGGTGAGCAGCCACCAGCATGGGGAAGAGAGCCTGAGCTCAGGCCTTGGCACGTTGTTTTTCCGTTTACCCCAAATTCACAAAGACACACATTTACAACGTTCTGTGTTCTTTCTTCTTTTTTTTTCTCCATCATCAATGTGTACAAAGCCTTCCCCCCCCAGGTGAACTGAGCAGTCTCTCAGGGATGTGGTCTCCTTCAGTACTCAAGGGTTTCTTTCTCCTTCCTGTTGAATGGGTTGTAGGGCTTCACAGTTGTCACCATTTGGGACAACGGGCCCTGGTGACGGAAGCGGTCAACTCTCATTTCTTGTAGTAAGAGGCTAGGATCCGAATGGAACAAGATGACAAAAAAAAAAAAAAAAAGACATAATAGTTAACATGAAAACAAATACTTCACACTTATCCAACTAACGATGCACAGAAGTGGAAAGGATAGAGGAGCTCTCCAGGGAAAGGTGGAGTGGAGATTAGCACAAGAGGAGGCTGGGAATGGCCACCCCGACTTTCTGTGCCAAGTGTTTTGTTTCTGAAAATGTATCCTAGGTTTATAGCAAATGCTTAGAGAAGAGGTGGACATAGAAAACCCAACGTCTGCTGCAGGAAGTTCCTGATGGAAGGACCCAGGTGGTAGGTGTACCCCAGGAGGGAGAAGGGCATTTGCACGGAGTCTACTTGAAGAGAGTAGCAAAAAGGTGTATGGAGAAGGCTTGGGAAGGCAGGAACCTGAGCTCAGGGGAGAGCCTGGTGGGAGGGAAGCACACACAGGCTGGTCAGACATTGAACTGAGGAGCAGGGCCTGTGTCTGCCTTGGGTTCAAGCTGTCTGCTTGCTGAGCCATGATCTCACTGTGTGCCTTAGCTGGCTTGTTTGCAGCAATGAATCCACCCTACCAAAGTTTTCCTAAGACTTCATGGAAAGAAACCTGAAAGTATGAGGTGCTGTGAAGGCAAGGTGCACCTTAAATGACCACCCTAGAGCGAAGCTCTGCATTGTAGCAAATATCGTGACGAGGCCTGAGAACCCTCAGTATGCAGAGCTCGGCTGTTGAACGCACCATGAACTTGGTCGCACACACACACACTGCAATGCTTGTATGAAGCAATCTGAAGTAGCTTCATATTTGGGCTGCAATTAACATGATATTGTATGTATGTATGTATGTATGTATGTATGTATGTATGTATGTATGTAATCTCTTTTAAAACTGTGTTGTAGAAGATGGCACAGCTCCTGTGCAGGTAACATCATAGAGTAAAGACCACACAGAGAGCCCCACTAATGGAAATAAGGTTTGCATACACGTTCCTTCCTATCTACTGTATGTGTGGCCCATCTACTCCTTGTGCATTTCTTCTTTTTGTTTCCTTCCCATCTATTTTGCATTCTGTCCCCAAATGAATCCAAAGGCACTTGGAGTTCACTCCATCTGGCTTGAAATCCAGAATGGAGACTCCTTTTCATGGATCCTCCAAAGTTTAAGCAATTAAAAGGCTCAAGCCTTCTCTATGAAGAGATGTCAACGGTTCCCGTGCCCTGTCCCTCCATTAATCCTCAATCTGGCAGGAAGACCTCACTTTACCAGTGCTATCAGATGGCATAAGGTTGGGGAACAGGCTAGGAGGAAGAAGTAGGACACTGAGAGCAGTTGCTTCTCTAAGAAGTTTAGAAGTCAAGAGACTAGCCAGAAGCAGAGGAAAGCCAGATGCTAAGTAAGACATGAGCAGACATGGAGAGGTTTCAAGTTGAGAGGGAAGGACAAGCCTTTCACAAGTGAGTGACCATCTTCCTGAGAGGAAGAGAAAGAATCCACGATGGACTCGTGGGGAGCAGGGTGAAGCAGCAGAGGAAAGGAGGGTGACCCAGGCCTCTTCATAGGTGCATGCTGAAAGGACTAGAAGATTATATGTAGCCCCGAAAAGGCTTGGTAATAACAGGCATAGGTGTCTAAAAAGAGAGGAACAGATTACAAAGGCTCAGAAATCATACAGTGGAGTAAAAATGCTCTCAGATAATGTGACACTCAGAAGAAAATACAATAGGAAACAGGTATTAGCCCACATAGACAGGACCAAGAAGAAAACAGCTCACTGAGTCTGCATGATATGCAGTAGTCAGACACATGGCCTTATGTTTTCACATAGAAAAGCACTTACATAGTGCTACAAAAATGTCAGAAGCTGGGACTTCATGGAGGAGAGCTTTGATCACCCCCTCCCCCTTCTTTTTACTCCAAGGGCCAGACTAAATGGAGCTGGCCCTCCTTCCTGCAAGAGGCGTCATCCTTCTGTCAATACAGAGTTGTCTTAAATTTACTCTTCCTTTTTCTCTGGACTGTCCTTTCTTCAACACGTTGGCTGCTGAAAGTTTTTATGAGGGGCGACTGTATGCTGTAGGCTGGTCAGAGTGAAGCCATCACAAACGCTCTCTGAGCTGAAGGAAACACTCTGGTGGTTGCTATTTCTATTGTTCTTCCCCCTCAGATTGAGAGCTTCAGAAAAGCCACCTTGGAAAATAGCATGTCCTTACTCTGGGTTAATAAATGATCCCCATGTATGTATTGGTAATGGGATGGGAATATTCCTAGGAAAGACTTGGATTTTTCTCTCTGATTGCAAAACAAAGGGATACCTTTTAGCTTAGAGTAGAGGTTTATCTGAAAGACAAAAGGAGCCTTTGCCCTCTCTTGGATTGTCTGCTTCTGCAGAGGTGCAGGATGTGTGGGAAGGTGTTACAGCAACAGGATGTCTGGGTAAAGCCTCACACAGGTGGGGTTTAAGGGGGATTGCGAACAAAATGGAGAGATGTGAGAAATGTCTGCATTTGCTCTAGTGGGGGTCTTTGAGTTCATAATGGAAATCACATCATGAATCAGCCTACCGGAACTTTTAACCTTCACTCTTGTATCCTGATAGGTACAAGGATATATTCAATGTTGGCATGGTTTATGGTCTCTATATGCAACAAAATTGTAATTGTTTCAGTCTTGCTTTCCAAAATGGATCTGTGACCTGGGAAATGCGCCTTGACATTGACCTTTGCATGATACCTTGCAAAAGCTGGGGCTACACATCAACAATAAGACCAGGATGTAGCAAGCTGAAGCTTCTGTAGGATGAAGAAGCAACAAAAAGAGAAGGGAAACGAAGGATTGGGAAAAACACTCGTGACCTAAGTGTCTTATAAAGGGTTAATATCCAAGACGTACCAATAAACAAACAAGCAGACAAATGCAACTCAACCACAAAACCCATCGGTGACTAAAGGACCTGCATTGATTTGCTTCAAAAGAGACCAACTGTGGGGTGGAAAAAAGTATGTGAAAATGCTCTAAATCACTAATGACCAGAGAATGCAAATATGAACTCTCAATGAGATATTGTCTCATACTCACTCGGGGGACTCTTATCAAGGGAGAAAAGACAGGGAGCACTGGTGACACTGGGGAGGAGGGAGTCTTTCCCAGTGTTGGAAGGAGTATAGATTGGTGCAGTCATGGAAAACAGCATGGGGGGCCCTGGGCATGTGAGAAATGGAGTTCTGAGATGATCCAGCAGTCCATGTCAGGAACATAGGCATCCAAGGATATGAGAACTACTTCAAAGACACATCCATATCACATGTTCACCACTCTCTTCGATAGCCGAGATATGGAATAATCCAGATGCCTATTGATGGATGAGTTAATGACATAACTATACAAATTAAAACCCTTCTGGAAAGTCCTCCAGTCTTAGAAAAGAGGTTGAATAAGATTAAAGGAGATACATTTGCCATGACGTGGGCAAACCTCAAGGGCATTCTGCTCAATGAAAAATTTAGAAGTGGAATAAAAATGTGACATGATCACATTTACCATATATATATTGCACACATATACATATATACATATATATATATATATATATATATATATATATATATATATGCAGAGAGGGGTTAGAGAGGATGAACAACTGGTAGGAGGAAATGAGAAATGCTGGCCAGAGGGCAAGCTATGGCAATAGTTTAGAATAAGCTTGGAGATCTAACATAACAGGAAGGCTAATGGGTGATGGCAGTGTACTGCGTTCAAAACTTTTGCTTCCGGAGTAGATTTTACCTACTCTTGCCATTGGGGGTGGAGAGCTGAGACGAAAATGAACATATTTATCTGCTGGACTACCTTACCACTTCCTTCTCTATGTATCCTTTAACACCACATTTCCTTAGATATATATAGTAAATTTTATTTTTTAATTACACTTACAAATATTAGAAAAAAGGCTTAGAAGTGAATTAAATTGAACTCCAACTATTAGCCTGAAGGGTACTGGCTTCCCGTTGCAATACTTGGGACCAGATGGCTGGGTGTGCAATGCGGTTGTCAAACTAGAAATTTATATGTGCTGAGAAAGCCCACTGCCAAATGATACCTTTCCTATTCTTTAACGTTGCACGTACAGAAGAGCCTTTGTGGTATGGATAGTGCGCAGAAGACTTAGAGTGGCCCCAGCCACTTTCCTAAGATTCTCTTCTACCCTGACTGTCGTATCTGAGACCCTTCCCTTCCAAGAGTCAATTTCCTTGAAGCAGTTCTACTGTTAGATCTTCTTAAGCCCCCCCATAAATCCCCGCGGCTTGTATGTGCCTCGGTTCCCTCAGTGTGAACTGTGATTGGTAAGATTCCCTTCCTCGTTGGGTACCCAGACAGTAACGGCAACTGAGTGTGTAAGGTGACCATCCTGTAATGGTTCTGGGTGTCATCCATTGCTGCAGACTCATGTTCAGTTTCTTGCTCACTCCCTGTGAACAGGCTGTGCTCCTAGGAATTGCTGGGAGCACAATCCTTATGTGACAATATGATCGGAGAACATGTGAATGGAATGAAAACGGATGAATGAATAACCCAGTGAGCAGCTAGGTGACCCTCCTCGTGGATGCTGTATTCATTGACAGCTGCGGTTTCCCAGAAAGTTCCAGTCTCCGGTAAGAGGAGCTCCACCTAACCATCAAGTCCTAGCCTCAGTCCTCAGAAAGCCCTCGCTGGGCACAGACTGAGGACTTCAGACTTAAGTGTGGGGATAGGCGCATTCAGTGTCTGGCCCAAGTGGAGACTGGAATATTCCCCTACTGAGAAAATGTAATCTAGAGGAAAAGGTGTGCTTGTGGGGAGGTGTTGTGGATTGTCTGATGCTGCGTGTATTATGGTAATTTGGTCCCCCAAATTACACGAGAATCTGCACGTCTGCACGTAAGACACCGAGGACCCTGCCCCGAGTTTGAAAAAAAAAAAAAAAAAAAAAAAAATGCAGGTGGCCAATGGCTGGGCAGGGAGACAGAGGCGGGACTTTAGGATTCCCAGGCAACAGACTGAGGAGGGAGCAGGAAGGGGAAGAGCAGCCATGCTGGGAGAGGAGTAGAAGCCACGTCTGAGGTGTGCCAGACAGAGAACGCAGTTGTTATGTAGGTGCTGGAGAACTCAGCCCGCGAGGGCTGCAGGTCTGGGTCCAGGGCGGCCAAGATGAAATATAGGTATTAGTAATAACTCAGGAATATCGGACGGGAGTGTGGTATGAACATGGAGGTTTGGAAGTGGTCCAGCCTTTGAGCTTTTTAAGGCATATTAAAGTATACGTGTGTGTGTGTGTGTGTGTGTGTGTGTGTGTGTGTGTGTGTGTGTGTGTGTGTGGTCTTTCATTTGAGAACCCAGAACATTGGGATAGGTAAGCGAGTAGAAGACCGGCCGCCACTGCCAGGATGGGTTGAGTAGAGTTATTTGGGTCAAGCAACAGGGAGGAAGGCCCACCATAGTCTGTTCACTTGCACATGCCTGCCTTAGACTCAGGTAACACCCACATTTTCAGAACTGTGTAGCCCTTTCAGTTCAAAACCAAGACGTCTACCAAGGGCTTACAAGTCTTAGGTATGACGAGAAAAGTGGATTGCCTCCCACTACTGATTGCCAATAAAGCATTCTTCCATTCTCTCCATCCACTGCCTTCTGTTTCAATGTGCCAAGATGGGCATTAAAATTCTTGGGAATTTCAACAGACTTTTAATTTATTTTTAATAAAAAGACATTTACAAGAAAGGACTACACGGCTCCTGTTAGGTAGCATGCCGTGTTGATAATAGCTGTTAATGATGTATGTACACAACTGGGGGGGGTGGCTCTCAGGGGTGAAATGCCTTCTCACGAAGAACCTAAAGGGACTGCCGTTAGCATTGTCAACGGGACCATTAACCTGCAATTTTTCCCCCCTCAAGGCAGTTCTGAGTCAAGTTCCCCTCAGTAGAAAAATGAACTGCTTTCTTTTTTGAACTTGTCTCTCCATTTTTCTTAGCCAGTGCAAATTTACACTTAGTATTTAATTGTTCTTTAATGGAATAGCCATAATTATCATTTCTCTTTCTAATGTATGTGAGCAGACTGAGTAATAGGATTCCTACTTACCGGTTCATCTCCGAGTCTGATAATGGCATTGTTGGTGGAATATTAGAATTGGTTGGGTGGGTGGCTGTGAAATGAACCTTGCCAGTGTATCCTGGGATATTCGCAGAACTGAAGTCAACAGGGAGAAGAAGGGCAAGAGGAGATTAAAATAATGACTGGTGGAATGAATAGTCATAGTGACTAGATACACATAGAAAAAATAGGAAGACACAGTCAAATTGTTTTTCCCTTACAAGGTCCAGGGCTTGGGTATACAACCAGGAAAGGAGTCATCGGCATGGGCTAGCTGACCTCTAGGCAACATCTCAGCTCTGGTGCCAAAATACTTATTTCAAGTGTGTTTTAACTCTCATTTTAAATATGTATGTCCATGACTTACAGGTGAACGAAGTTGCTTATGGAAGGAAGAAAGATTTGTAAACAGCAAATCTATGCCACACATAACTTTGTATCAATAAAAACATGCTTGTGTCTACACTCATGGTGTCTTTGGTCAAATGTATTTCTTGCCACCGTAACCCTTCATATCCTAGATTTCAGATGCTTTTCTGGAACTTCTGCATTGGCAATACATGTAAATCCGTGCAATAACACCGCACTGACTTGTTTATTTTAAACTACCTACTGGTCTGTTTCCTCTTCTCTTTCCCTGCCATGGATAGAGTGAGAAAGCATAAGAACACAGGAAAAGGTTCTGTAGCGTGTACAGAGGAGACCTCTGTGGCAAGGGCAGTCAACTGAGAACCTTGAATAACTTAACTCAGTCATTCAGGAAAACATGAAGACTCATTAATATGCTTGCCTTAACATTCAAAATGGTTTACCCCGATGGCTTCCTAGGAAGGAGCGGGTGAAGTCCAGAGCCCCACGTGAGGCTCAATCCTGGGGGCTGTTAATAACATGGCTGTCTTAACTACCGGGAGCCCGAGAAAAGAAGATTTAATTGTACACCAAAAAGCTGGGGCACAATGCAGGTGTCCAAACCCAGAGCTGACGCCCATCGGCCCCTCAGCCTCAGCCTGCTGCAGACAAAGTACAGCCACCATTGCAAACACACCCCGAGTTGCAACTTTCAACTCTTGCTTTGTGCTTCCCTTATTTAAAATTTACCCCAAGACTAAATAATACAAGGCAGAAGCAACAGCCCAATGTCTACCTAAGAAGAACTCTTCTGTGGATGTCTTGGCTATGTCCTTTCCTTATAGCCAATGCACCCGACAACATTTTCTCTGGGGATGATTTAGCCACAGAGACATTTTGCAAAATGGAGCTTAAGAAAGGTTGTCGCTCCTCGTTACGGACTGCATCTTTTTTTTTTTTCCGGAGCTGGGGACCGAACCCAGGACCTTGCGCTTGCTAGGCAAACGCTCTACCACTGAGCCAAATCCCCAACCCCACGGACTGCATCTTAAATGCCATCCAATGGCTTTTCTTGTATTGACAGACTGATTTTTATCTCAGAGTACCATTGGAGGGTGGTAGAACCTTTTGGGATATATGGCCCACAGAGGCCGAGTTAGGCTACAGGGGGAGTGCTCTTAGGAGGTTGCTGGGGCTGGATCTCTCTCTCTCTGCGTCCTAGTTATGATTTGAACAGACTTCTCCAGGATTTGCTACTTCCATGTGTTATACTGTGCGGTGGTGGATCCAAAGGGACATGGCTGAGGGCTTTAGATGGAAGCCTCTAGAACTATGAACTATATAGATGTGTGTGTGTGTGTGTGTGTGTGTGTGTGTGTGTGTGTTTGAACATATATATGTGAGTGTATATACACACACATATATGTATATATATACATATCTATATGTATATATATTCTCTTTAGTTGTCTTATCTCAGGCATTTTTTCTTATTGACAGAAGTCAGACTAATACGTTCTTTAAAATGTCAGATGACAGGAAAACAAAAGGGATGCTAGTGAGGAATGTAAGTGCATGCTCTGGTGTCAGGGTGAAGACAGAGGTCAAGCGGTACCTGTTGTCAGCCCTGGGATCTGGCGTCTTGTTAGGCTCTCCTGGTTGCCTCAGTCATGGCATCAGGCAGTGATATAACCCAAAGGTCTTGCGAAGTGACTATAGTTCTCCCTGTCATTTCTTGATGTTTTTCCTAGGTTCACTCCGTGTTAGTATCAGAATGTTATGGGAAAGTTATGCGGCGAGCGGGAAGTTGCTCTAACAAAGCTCACAGCTGTCTTGAGCGTGCCATTTTACGGCTCTTGATGAGGGCCTCCTGGCTCAAAGCCTCCACATTTAAAAGCAAAGGAAAATCACACCGAGAGTTGCAGGTTTAGAACAAATGGTAGGAACTGACATGTTTTCTGAGGCTAGGAAATAATGAACAGCAAAAACCAAGAGAGGGTTGGGAGGCTGGCTTCTGCGAGCCTGTCTACCCCCTCCCGGCCTGTGAGAAGCCATCAACCTTCAGGAAAGCTCTCTGGGTCCCAGTCCAGCCAACTGCAGTTGAAAAGATAGAGACGGGACAATTTAAAAAAAAAATAAAATATTTACAAACTAGAAGCCTCATAGGTGGAAAAGACAAAGTTTGTACAGTACACGCAGCTGGAAAGACCTGCAGATCTCTCCACTGGAGTCCTCGGCTGTTTAAAAGATGGTGATTTATGTATTAGCTTCTCCTACTCTGACTAAATCAGGAATGACGGGGCCTGGGAGTCTGGGCTTGCTAGCTATCATTTCTCAAAGGTTCTAGAATGGGCTGAGAAGCAGGAACCTCATTGTGAAGTCCGTTGGGAGGGCCTGTACGACTGAACGGGAGCTGCCAAGTTCTGGCCAGTGTCCCTAGGGATTTCTCGGGAGTTTCTTAAAGTGTAGCTGTAAGGTGGAGAGGTACCAAAAATGAGGCCGAACTACTGATGTGTGTGTGTGTGTGTGCGTGTGTGTGTGTGTGTGTGTGTGTGTGTGTGTGCGTCTCTTCCCCCAAGCATTCTTTGAAGCTTCCATGCATGGTACCAAGGAAATCCCCTTGAGCCGTGTGACAGGTTTTTTCCGCTGCCTCTGAAACACCTGCACCAGTAAAATGCTTCTGAAGTCCTAGTCCTCAGCTGGGCAGCTAGGACAGCAGAGAGACGGGCACAAGCAAGGTGTCCATCATGAGAGGGGCTTCGTTTAAAACCCCACCCGCCGTGTGACTCTGTGGCCTGTAGACTGTTTACTGACCCTGACTGACATCTATGTGACATTACATAAAGGTCGCTCTCGGATTCATCTTCTCTAAAAATGATGACAGACCGCACAACTAGTAGACCAACTAGCTGCTTAGGCCGCGGATGAATTCGGCTGCATAATAAAGTGCTAAAATATTTGAAAATGGAAGTCCTCACCCACGCTCATGCTAAATATATTTCCCTTAACCCTGGCCTGCAGGGACATCACAAGAGAGAGCTTTTTTGCCCTCTTGTGATATAAGCATATACATGCACTTGCCATGTGGATGTAACTTTATATGCATTTATAGATGCATCTATAGATATATAGATGTACAGATGTAAAGACGACTCTCGGGGGCACTGCTGCTTCTGGGAGGGGATGTTTTCAGACAAAGGGAAGGAAGCAATTTCCTCGCTCTTTGCTGCGCGTTTAGAGATCTCCGCCTGCCCACGTGGAAACAGACCCGAATCAGCGCGCACGCATCTGCACAGATTCTCCATTTGTTTTTATCTCTGCGCGTAGCTTCCTGGACTTGCTCCCATCTCTGGAGACCCCATTCCTCCAGGAGTCTCGGTTTGGTTTCGTTTGAATATTTTGTTAGCTAAGGCGACAACTGACCGTTTCATCTCGATAAAGCGTAATAAAGCAAAAAAATTTTTTAAATGATTTCAGAGAATAAATCAGCAATATTAGCAATCTTCCTGCAGAAGTCTCCTGAGTGTTGGGCTTCTAGGTGCGAGACCCAAAGCCCAGTTCACCCTAACTCTATATACACATGGTACTACTTATAGGCTAGCAAAAAATAAGGGAAATATAATTTAAAGTATAATTACGTTACTTAAAATAGAAAATGAGGAAAATATATTCTATACATAGTTCGGGAAAAGCTGGTGGTGTGTAGAATATATGGTTAAAGACTTAGCCACCTATACAGATGTCGCAGTATACTACAGATTGAATACTCACTGTGTACAACAAATACTCTTTAAAATGACTCCTATCACTGAGGCAATTTTCTATATAATCCTATACCTTATATCGTATCATATGCACATATTTCAGGAGAGAACAAAGGCAAAGTCTAAGTAATACGCTTGGAGCCCAGCAAACTTCAAGCAGCAGGACCAGTTCCCAGCCTGGGCCTCAGAGCTCACGCAGCGGACTGCATGTGAAAGGTCAGGGGCGGTTCTCAGCTGAGCCAGGAGGATGGCGTAAACACACATATGCTATTCTCCGGTGGCCCTGGGGATCAAACCTCGGATGCCATGCACACTAAACGAGTTGTCTGGAGCTGAACTCCACACGCAGCCAGCCCATCTGAAGACACAGACGCTTAGGTCAGTGGGCAACGAGAGAAGGGAGCCAATGAAACGTTTAACTCTAATTTCTTTTTCTATTTTTCGGAGCTGGGGACCGAACCCAGGGCCTTTAGCGCTCTACCACTGAGCTAAATCTCCAACCCCCGTTTAACTCTAATTTAACTCCGGGACCTCTCTGAGCAGTGGGGTGACCTTAGACAAAATAAAAATTCTTTTTTTCTGACTGAAACTTACTATGTAGCCCAGGCTGCTAGCAATCTTTCAACACGAGCCTGTTGAGCGCTGGGCTTCCAAATGTGGGACATTAGGTCCACTTCATCTTGCAGTTTTATTTCACTGAAAGATTTGATTTTAAACTAAATTAAATTTAAAAAAGAATTTTATCTTTAGTGTCTTTGTCCGTTTATGTGAATGCGAGTGCAGTGCCCACAGAGGCTAGAAGACAGGATTGGATCCTCTGCAGTTAGAAATATAGACAGTTGTGAGCTGCCTAATCTAGGTGCTGGGAAAAGAGCTCAGGTCCTTTGGAAGAGCAACACACGTTTTAGCCACGGAGCCATCTTTCCGGTTCCACACATCCAGTTCAAATGGAAACTTTCTGAGCCTTCCTCATCTCTCTACTGCACCCTATCCAGGGTCACTGCACCTTCACTGAAAGGGCCTTGGAGCCATGTGGTACAGCTGAGGAACAATCGTGGATCATGGCGTAGTCGTCTTCTTAAGCAGAGTCAACAAGAGGAACTCCGATGTGGAAGGGGGAGGGGAGGCCACTCAGCGAAAGTGGATGGGAGACAGAAGAATGGGCTCAGAGGATGAAAGGGAGGAAAAGCTCAACACGTAGTCAGGGAAACAGGAGCAGAGAGAGGGTGTTTAGAATTGCGGTGGATCTGATGTTTCCATTCGCTACTTTGTGATGAGTTCTGGTCACTGAACTGTTTTCCTGAAAGCCTGAAGATATGTGTTCCAACCATTTCCAGGACTTTGTAACTTTGTTGCTATTACCACCATCCCATTGGCGTGGGTTTTTTTTTTTTTCTTCTGTGTTTTCTTCATTTTTCCCACCGTCCATTTACAAGGAGACAAAGGGATAACGTGGCTCAAGGATTTTCTTTTAGGCAAGGATGAATCTCAAGAGCCGAGCACCAGGCAGGACGCACACAGCACCATAGTCCATGTGTTAAGGGCAAGCATTTGCCACAGGGTCAGGATGTCCATTATCTTGATGCAACCTCAGGGCTCCTGAAATGAGCCATCTGGGCTCCTCATGTCATGTTCTCTGACCTCACCCTCCTTGTCGGCAGAAAGGGAACAGAACTGGTTTGGGCACCTCTGGCTTGTTCATTCTACTTTTGAAAGATAAAGGAGAGAGTAGTTGTGTAAGAGCTCTGGGAAGACTGTCTGGAGGCAAGGAGCAGCAACAGGCTGACACCGGGGACAGCTAGTCACAGCCATCTTAGTCCCGGCTGTGAGGGGATTTCTGTAAGGCTGAGAGCATTCCACTGAGCTGCAGGAGATCACTCTTTGGCACTCCAGACCTTCTCAGGTGCCTGCTGGGGATCTATGTTGAACAACTTGCCTTTATTGGCTGATGTGTCCTCACAGACATCCCCACACTGAGAAAGCAGAGGTCGTTGTGAGACTGTGACCTTCTGTAAACGATGATGTTCTTAGTTGTGACGGGATCGTGGTCTATGACCTGGACCTGCACTCCCCTCACAGGCCATCCTTGCTCTTCTCTGGGAAGATTAGAACCACGTGTTTCTAGGGCAGGCGCCATGGGCTCTCTCCTCTGTTTCCCCTCCATCAGGAAAGAAAAGACACTTTGGGTAGCTCCCTCCTTCTCTTAGGACAGAGATAGGACAGCTTGCTCCTGGGCCCCTAGTGTACTTTTCATTCAAGTCTGACTCTCTGTCCTGGCCAGTCCTGGCTGTGGCTGTGGTGGAGATGGGAGGTCATGGAGCGATCACTAAAGGGACTTGCTTTAGTGGCCTTGGTTTCAGCCTCATCAAACGTCTAGGCCATCTCTTGGGTCAAGAGGCAAAGTCATATTAAAAGCAAAAGTGATCCTTACCTTAATTTCCTGTATGATTCAGATTAGAAATGGGGGTTAATTATATAATTTAAATAAGTTCCCAACTCTGAAATGTCAATCTAGCTCTTCTGGATTTCTGTTCTACTTTATGGATAGTTTGGATTCTCTTGGTCCCGGACCTACTCTCAAGTTATAAGTTCCTTAACATTGAATGTCTTTTGATATGTGGGCACGAGTGCCAAATTAGGAAACTGTTATTTATAATGGGAAAACATGTCCTGATTCTGTTTGTATGGATGTTATACATGCAGGTAGGCATAATTGTGCAAAAATGTATGCAGAAGTTATTTTTCCTTTTTGTGAGAGGTTGGCTTATATAAACTTGGTATAGTCTTATAGAGGAATATTATGCAGCCATTAAATGAATTATGGAGAAAATGATTGGTGTTTACTTAAATCTTACATTCATGCAAACTCTGTGTGTGAATATGGATATACTGTGCACATATGTCACCGACTTCTTAGACACTTAGATGAAGGATCATCAAATCTCCAACATTGGTATTAAAAACCAAAGAGATAGTTTATTTTCTATACTTCAAAAATACTTGATTATTGTTATGTCAGCATATATAGACGTTAAAAGGCGATGAGCTATGCTGAGTGAACATCAACACGGGATAGTCATACCAGCTCCGGAAAATGACTAAAGACGAGGCTTGAGAATGCTTGGAAAGTTCCACCTTGTAATCTATTCCAAGGAATCTCCACTAGGTAAATAACTTTAAATCATGAAAGACATTTCAAAATATTTGGGAGAATGTATAGTGGCAAAAAGAGAAAGGAAATAATTTATATCTGAATTTAAATCAGTCAAATGCAGTACATCTGAAAGAAAAGACATGGTGTTTAGGAAAAGTGTATTTCACAATCCTGCTATAATACAGAGGTGGTGGGTGTGTCTTGTGTCATATCACAGTGGTGGGGGCTCCCTATGTCACATCACAGTGGTGGGTGCTCCCTGTGGCATATCACAGCAAGAGTGAGAGGGGCATTTGACAAGCAGGAACGGTCAGAGTCTAGTAGCAATTATGTTCTCATAGGAGAGTTTGGGTTTGTGTTTACTACTGCTTTCTGCCCTCAATTCTCATAATGATCTGATTCAATTCTACAACAGAAATAATAAATATTTTAAACTCTTGAAATGTTCTTTACCAGTGTAGACCAGATGACCTGATAACTAGGAAAAGAAGAGGAGGAGGGGGGGAATGGAAGGAGGAGTGGGAGGAGGAGGAGATTGAGGGAGGGAGGAAGGGAGGAAGGAAGGAAGAAAGAAAGAGAGAAATTACCTGAAGGAAGTTTGAAAGATAATGTCTCCCCAGGGGTGGGCATGGGGTTCGAGACTCTGTAAGTCTACTGAGTAATGTTTTGTGTGGTTGAAGGATGGTGTCCTGATAAAGGTAAGGGCATGGTTAAATCTTCTGGACCCTAAAGATAATGTCACAGGGTGCTTTTCGGTAAGAAGTTCTTTTAAAACTGTGAAATTTTAAAGAGAGTCATGCTTGCATTTGAATAGGACATCGTTTTGTTAGCTGGTTTGTTCTCCCCTTCTTTGTACAAAATAAAAATGTGAATTTCTGGATTTGAGACTTTATGGAAATGAAGACATATTTTATAAACTCTAATATTTTGTAAGCCCAGTGTGATATCGTGCAAAATACGTAACATTAAATTGGAGACCTATTTGTAGGTAGTAAAACTACCAAGTGGACGAGCAGGAGACCAGCACAAAGCCAGACTTGGAGCCTCTTGGTTGGAGCTCGGAGGGAGATGGCAAGGTTCCTGGAGCACAGGGCGAGGAGTTTGGAAGAGGTCACTAGAAATCGATTTCTCGGCGTCAGTGTGGACAAACACACAGGCATTTACTACGCAGTTGAATATATTAATAACGACACTGAGTGCCACGGCATCTATAAACACTTCATGATAAAAATGGAAAACATTTGTTGTGTTAAAAGGTTAGGAGTCTGTTAAAAACCAGGAAATCAATCACGAGCAGAAACTTTGCAACCTGGGACGCCCTCTAGCGCCCTTAGTGGAGAAACACAGCTAAATGTTAGTTGTCTCTCAAAACACAAGCTTTAGCAAGATAAGGTAAAAAACACTCAAAACACTCGCCCAACTCCCTCCCCCCCCACAAAGTCCTGTTTTTACATTTTAAAAATTAAATACCTCCTATTTTCGTTTCAGTGTCTTTTAAAAATCACCCCAAGGAAAGCTTGACTTTTTTGTTTTTAAAGCAAGATCTTTTCACAAAACATTTCATACTTGAATATAAAGTATATAATTGAATAAAAAGAAACATCAAAATCTTATGCTTGGTGAACACTTTAAGATTGGCTTACTCCTTTCAAGTTATTCCTTTCAATTTTTTTTAAAGAATTGTTGTTTGAGTAGTAATGACTTCCTTGCAGAATTTATGGGAATTTTACATTGGTTCCTTCAGACTTGACAAATGGCAGCAGGTTTCAGCTGTCTTTGAAGAGCCACATGTAAAAATGATTTCTCAGCAGTCATGGGTCAAAGAGCAAAGTCAGTTTTCTTGTGTGAAATGGTCTGTCCACCAAGATTTTTAGCTTGTTGGAGGCACATTTTTTCTATTTTCTATTTGCATTAGGCCAGCTCTTAGCATAGCTTTCAGCCCTAGACAGACAAGCTTACATTCCTTGATAAAAAAAATGTGTATAAATGGACTAAAGCTAAAGGTAATTTTGAAAGATATTTTATAGCCTGACAGAGAGGAAAAAGAATTGGGTTGAATTAATAATGGAAATAAGTAAGCAAATAACAGGAAATAAAAAAACAAACATTTAACAAACAATAGAACATAGAAGGAGGTGATTCAACCAGAAACTGATCGACATCATTTTGTGAGCATAACATGTTTTAAAAGATAAAACCAATCAGCATTCAGCTAGTTGTGACACTTTATGCCATGACTATAACTATATGAGGTCCTTGGTAAGAGCTGTCAATCATGGAAACCATTGTGAGAATTTCTTTATATTTTACAGCTATGTGCATGAAGGAATGACAACAGAACCTCTGTTTCAGTTAACTGAATAAACAACATGGTCTTTAAAATGTGTGCCTCAAAATGACCTTTTCCTGTCATTGTGTCTAAACAATGCAGTAGGACAGCTACTTAGATGCACACACAGTGTACTAGGTATTACAAGAAATCTAGGGAGGATGCACACTAAGTATTACCAAATATTAAAGCTTTTTTTTTTTTTTGGTTCTTTTTTTCGGAGCTGGGGACCGAACCCAGGGCCTTGCGCTTCCTAGGCAAGCGCTCTACCACTGAGCTAAATCCCCAACCCCATATTAAAGCATTTTATATATTGATTTGCGCATCCTTAAGTTTCAATATCCGCAGGTCTTTGGAACCAAATCCTCTGCCCCTAGACCAAAGCTCTGAGCCTGTATGTATATGCTATATACTTTATGACAGACACTAGCAGCTGTGGAGGCTGAATAAGATGCCCCTCCCTCATAGTGGAGGGCATTTTACTTGATCCCCAGTCTGTGGCACTCTTTGGACAGTTGATGGGGGTATGACTTTCTGAAGGGAGTACATCATGGAAGCCAGGTTCTGAGGCTTCAAAGCCTTCCACCAGCTCCAGTGCTCTCTCTGTTTCCTTTTCCTTTGTCTGTTGAGCGCTTCCTCCCAGACTCAAGGCCAAATAAACCCTTCCTACTGCAAGTTGCCTTGGTCATGGTGTTTCTATTGTAGTGATAGGAAAGTAACTAAGGTAACAATAGGAAAGTAACCAGGGTAACAATAGGAAAGTAACCACGGTAACTATAGGAAAGTAACCAGGGTAACAATAGGAAAGTAACCGAGGTTACAATAGGAAAGTAACCATGGCAACTATAGGAAAGTAACTGAGGTTACAATAGGAAAGTAACCACGGCAACTATAGGAAAGTAACCAGGGTAACAATAGGAAAGTAACTAAGGTAACAATAGGAAAGTAACCATGGTAACTATAGGAAAGTAACTAAGGTTACAATAGGAAAGTAACCAGGGTAACTATAGGAAAGTAACTAAGGTTACAATAGGAAAGTAACCATGGTAACTATAGGAAAGTAACTAAGGTTACAATAGGAAAGTAACCAGGGTAACTATAGGAAAGTAACTAAGGTTACAACAGGAAAGTAACCATGGTAACTATAGGAAAGTAACTAAGGTTACAATAGGAAAGTAACCATGGTAACTATAGGAAAGTAACTAAGGTTACAATAGGAAAGTAACCATGATAACTATAGGAAAGTAACTAAGGTTACAATAGGAAAGCAACTGAGGTCACCCTAGGAAGAAACTAAGGTAACACTGAAAACATTTTGCAGCAGGATATATAGAGGGATGAGCGGTAGTTTATCTTGTTTTCTGACTTCACCAGAATGGTGCACAAGTGGTATGTATTCAACAGAAAGTGTGCCCTGAGTTTGAATGAGAATCGTTTCCCTGGCTAACTCTATGTGATCCAGCTCTCTGTTAGGTTGCTAGGGTGCAACAGGGAACCATGAGTCAGGCCCAGGATCCCAGATAGGAACAGTTCCAATGCCATTTGTTGCCAAGTGAGAATAACTTAGGATGGGTTTGTGCAAAGAGGGTCCAACTGAGTATAAACACTCTATGGCCCAGTTTCTTAGGCTGTGCTTCATGAGCCATATGTCATGTAACTGAATGTGAGCATCATAAAAATTTGGTAATAAGAGAATGTTTTCTAATAGAATGTTTAATAATAGAACGCGCCATCACCCAAAACTGATTCACCATCAACTTGTAATAAATTGGAGCTGGTTCAGGCAGTGTGACCCACGTGTCATCGTTTGGTTTGACCACTGCCTTGGTTCTAAGCGCACACCACGAGCCCTTTGCACTGCTCATACCACCCTGCCATGCAACACCAACACCGAAGCACGCAGGCTCAGATTGCAGACTGTGTCTGTCGTGAACTGCACAGTGGCTTACCGTATAGATAGAAATATTACGATTCGGCTATGAGAGTCAGACTTCAAATAGTTTCATAGCATCATTCTTAGCACGGAAAATGTAACCTAGTATAACTTCAGGATGTACTGCCGGGTGGTTTGAGTTTTTAGAAGAGGTTTATTTTTATTTACACACGGGTCTGGGTCTGTGCACCACATGCATGTGGGTGCTGGAGTCCAGAAGAGGAATCCCAGTCCTCTGGAGCTGGAGTAGCAAGTGGTCATGAGGGCCTGACCTAAAACTGGGAACTAAACCTGAGTCCTCTGAGAGAATAGAAAGCTCCCTTAAGCACGGAGCCATCTCTTCAGCTGCAGGATGTTTGATTTTGAAAATGACCGAGTTATCTTGAATTTTATTTAGAAAGTCATTCTAAAAAATTTTGTTTTGTGTGCCTGTTGTTTCTGCCATTTTATGCCCATTTAACCTATGCAGAACTTATGTCAACATATGAGGACATCATATAAAATGGTGTCCTCAGTATTTATAAAGTCCAAGGACTGATGACCTGCTGGTCAGCCAAGGTCCTTAACAAATGCTCTTGGTCCCTGGTGGCACTTTGTGACACGAGTTTCAGATGGAGACACCGAAGTCACAGGGATAAAGTGACTTGCCCAAGGAACCTCAGGAGAGTCCCCAAACTGTCATCTTGTATAGGTGATTATTACTTTCAGGAAACTCATACCTTTCTTGGTAAGTTGTGGCTAATAACAAGCCAGGCCATTTCTTTCCCTTTCATTTGTAACTCCATCTGCAACTTTCATCCTTAGTGACAGGGATACAGGTGAGAACGGCACTTACCGGCTTGTGTCCGTATAGAGCAGTTTAGAGTGCCGAGGACTGGCCACAGACTTGATATCTCTGTAGGGGTTGTCCACATCGTCAGCGTTTGTGCTTTGCACATGACCACTATTGCAGGGAAAAGCAGAGGTGCAGGAAATATAGATTAGTTGGACAAAGCAAATAAAGGATGTTTTGTTTGTCAGAAGGATCAAAAGCACAAGAAGGAAAATATGTCAGGTGACAACTGGAGTGAGAAACAAGAAAGGTAGGGTTCTTTGTCCTCTACGCTGGGATCAGAGAGTTGAGTAGAAGGGACAGGGGAAGCTGATCAGGGTCTTGGAGTTCAGAAGTTGGGCTTCTGCTGCTCAAGACACAAGGTGGAAGCCAGGACATTGGGGGTGGGTGGGTTGGTGTTATCTGCTGGAGACGGTAAGGCTCCTATGAGGACCGGAGTCTGGGCAGGTGGCAGGACCCTGGGCCACAGTGATGAGCTCTCCAAGAAGGTCAGAAGGCTGACCATATCAGCAAGTCAAGTAGCAGTGGCTTCTGGGGTTACGGTTAAAACACCCATCAGCTCCATTGGAGAGCAGTAAGGACTAGGAAGCCCTGATCAAAGCCTGGGCCTCTTCTCCATGTCCTCTCATCTCCTTCATTTCAAGGCGACCCTTCAAACTAAGAATGAAACAGGGGAGGGGATGGCTAAAGATTAACAATGCCCTTCTGCCCTCCACAGAGCCCAAGTGACAGTCGGGAAGGGCAGGATCTTCCTTCCACAAGCTCGGTTTTACCAATTACACGTCGTTTCTGACCAACAATATGATTAGGAGCAACAAAAGTATTTTCTTTCATAAAACATCCCATCAAAAAAAAAAAAAAAAAAAGAAAAGAAAAACCCAGAAAATATGTCACTCCTCATTGTATAATTTAATCGAAATCTCTAATAAACTTTTGATAGCATTTCCAGTATCAAACAGGTACTGTGGCAGAGGTACACTGGAGGATGTTAGAACGCATGTGCTAATTTAGAGTGGCCTGAAGGCACAGTAGGAAGGAGTACAATTAGACTTAAATGCAGCATATTTTAAAGCAACAAGAAATGTCACTTACGTATACAGAGGAATGTATTTACTCCTAGTACTTGGACTCACACTTAGAAAAAGAAAAAAAGAATAGGCAATTGAGTTATTGATATTTTTAAATAATTATCAAATTACTATAACAATTCTCAAATTGAAAGGCCTTCAGAGATACAGAAATTGACGTCTAAAATCTTGTTTTAGAAACAGCAGAGTGGTTCTAAGAGTGTTCTATTGCTTTCTAATACATTAGAATGTCTGTCCGTTCTGTCACCTCTGCTGAGAGGTGTGTTGGTTGGTTTTAGATCTTAGAAACTGTAGGAGAACTGTCATTAGCATTTATAGACAGGATGTAAGTTTCTGGGAAAAGTTCCATGGCTCCAAGAGGAATGATGTCCTATCCCAGCCAGTTCAGAGCAGTGGCATTAATAAGAAACAAAGACTTCAATTGATGTCTCATTTGTCACCCCCAACCCCCTGAAATGAAGCAAATTCATAAGAACCTCAATAAAAAGATGCAAGTTACATGTTTTGATTAACATCCAAAAATTTCATGAACACTCATTCATGAACGATTCATGTGAAGCTGAGTTCTATGAAATCATAGAATATGTTCTATGCACAGACTCATAATTCTAGCATGGGGTGGGGAGCTGAGTCAGGAAGATTAAAAGCTGGAGATTAGCAGAACAAAATAACCACTCAACCATACTTTATTTATTTAAGTACTTGAGTGGTATTATCAACAATTCTAGTTTGCTTTGTAGATGCAAAACTTATGTTTTCTTTAATGTTCCAATCTTATACAAATTATCCTTCAATTTGTATACTAAAATCTACCTTGAGGTGTTATTACACATTTGATAAAACATTTTAGTAATAATTCTAAAAAATATTATTAATACATTTATCATATGTCAATAGAATATACATAAATAATACAATAATTCTAATTTAATAAATGCAAATATTATGTTTAGATGTAGCTTAACAAAATGCATACTTAAATTTTATTTAAACACTTTAAATTAAAATATAATTACATCATTTCCCCCAACTCATTTCCTTCCCCCAAGTCCTCTCAGATTACCTCTCCTGATCTCAAAATCATGGCCTTCTTTTATTTGCTATTTACTCTCTCTCTCTTTCCCCTAAATCGATCAATACAATGGTGGTGAGTTTGTTTAATGTTACTTACATGTCAATGATTTCAGGACTGACTACTTGGTGTTGGATAACATTTCCTTGGGGAGACTATTTCTTCCATTTTCATCCACAAGACTTAGTATTCTCCCCAGTAACAGGAGCAGTAGGTCCAGTCATCACCTCCTGGGGCTGTGCACCCTCTTGCTGGTGCCTGTTTTTACTCACATGGTTTTGCATAACTGGCCACAGTATTTGTTGGAAAGCAGTTTTGTGACATTAGCTCTCATAACCTCTAACCATTACAGATGCCTGTTGTGACTCAGCACAGATCAGACCGTACATCATCCATTCCTGAAAAAACTACTTATGTGAATGAATGAGAACTTCTTAGTCAGGGTGATGAACTGGATTCCTGACTGGCACCCTAAGAGAATGTGAGTATAATGTTTTTTAGAGAGATGCATGTGAAATCAAATTATTTTATAGGAGTGAAGGAAAGGAAGAGGGTATCTTTTATCATCACAGAGAAGGGAAGAGTTTATATTAAAACACACAAAATAGTTAAGACTTGAGGAAAAGAATTGGTGAATTGTGAGTTGTATTAGAGAATAATACTTCATTTCTGCAAAGAGCTTTCTAATAAAGAAGTCATGGGTGGGACAGAGACATTTTTGTGTGTACTGCTACTAAAGAAAATTTCTATTTTATTACATTTATTCATTCATGTACTCACTGTGTATGCTTGTACCCTTATGTACGACTATGTGTGTGTGTGTATGTGTGTATATGTGTGACTGTGTGTGTGTATGTGTGTTTGTGTATGTGTGGCTGTGTATGTGTATGTGTGTGTATGTGTGTGTATGTGTGACTGTGTGTGACTGTGTGTGTATGTGTGACTGTGTGTATGTATGTGTGTGTATGTGTGATTGTACATGTACTCACACAAAAGATTTAGTGGCAACTGCCTTTTTCACCCAATAAGCCATCTTCCCAGCCTTCCATAAAGAATTTTTATCCAGACTTTTAAACCAACATTTTTACCTCGAGTTAGCAGAAAACAAAGAAGCCACCAGACAAAATAAATGAAAGGTGAGGTGCAAGTGAAAACAGAAGTGACACGCACATTTACAGCAGTGACTATCAGCAACTGGGTATATGTGCTCTGCCATTCTATCAAAGTGGAAATCCATATTCGTAAGAATGAAACAAATTAGTCTTAACTGGGAAAATTCTAAACATTGTCCCCAGTGTATTGTAATGGAAACTTAAGCAGGGCTGGCAGGCAATTCCATTGGTTCAACTCATTTGAAGATAAATATGAAAGTAACTAGAAGATAAGGAGGGATGTCCCTTTTAACCCAGGGTATGTATCAAAGGATGTAGCAATCCAGAAATATCTTTATAGGTGTGTATGTGAAAGTACACGGATGTTGTTTCAACTGAAATTAAATAAGAAATAAATGTCGCAGACAGGCAGATGAACTGTGGTGTAGCTGTTCGACTGAGTTCCATCCTACAGACAAAATGAACCATGCACAGAGCCAGAGAGCCTAGATGTATCTTATGAGCATGGTGGCAGGTACAATGTTACACGGTATAAACATAGGCAAAAATACCATGCATTATAAAAGGGATTTAATATTGCATGGTGGGTTAGTAACAGTAGGCTTTTAAAGGATAAAAGAACACATGAAAATGTGGACTATCAAATCCATAGTCATGTTTCTGGAGGGAGGCAGATGTGCTGATGAAGAGCTTCAGGCATGCCCTTTGCGTTGTAATTTTTTCCCAATAGAGGGAGATATTTCCCAACAGAATATATCGTATTTTTATCTACATGCTTTTAGGACAAAACATTCAGATTAAACTACTTAAAAGAGACCATAACCAGGGTTGTATCATCTATAAATTAAAGCAAAATAGTGAAGACAAAACCTCAAAGATTTTTATACTCAATGGGGGGGGATTGCACAGAGAATATCAATAATAAAGCCACCACTTTAAGCATGACGACAACACAAATATGTGATATGACAGTTAATCGAGTGTGTCATTTAGAACCTCCTTTCTATGAAGGCCATGGAGTACAACATTGCAACTGTCTATTTGTTTATAAAGTACTCCCAATTTTAAAGTATACGTTTAACAGTTTCCGCTTGGAGGGTAGAGAGAGTCCAGATGTTACAGAGCGACTGAAATGGGATTTGGATTCTCTTCTCTGTCCCATGACTGTATCTCTGGGACATTTTTCATCTGAAGTCAGGCCCCACTCCTGCCCTCAGTGGGGACATTGGGATTTTGGTGGTGAGGGTAAAGATAGCAATGACAACATTAGAAGTCACACTTACAAATTGATTGGTTTGACTGGCGCTGAGAACAATCTTGTCTGAAATCTGTCCCAGAGTCCACCGACCATCTAAAGCCATTGTTGAAATAAACAAAAACTATTTAATGACCTTATTGCAACTTCATAGATTCAAGCTCTGGCATTCTTGCGGGCTCCTCATATCAGAGCTTAACCTAAGCCCTGGGAAAGTCCTTTCCAGGTATCCTGGCAACTCTGGATAGAGTATGGCTTTGCCTTCTGAGTCCTGGCTCTTTGCTCAAACTCCCACCCTGTTTCCTCAAGCTGGGATGTGTCCACCTTCTCCAGGTGACATGGTTTCTCCATGTGAAATGTTTAGCTTCAGTTTCATGACAGATACTTCCCCTCTGAGACACTTTTCTGCCTTACCTTTACCACTTTGCACAGAGCCTGAGTTAGAAAAAGCGTCTCGTGTGGGAAGTACTCCAGATATTCAAATCATTTAACACAGAGGAAATGTAATTAAATGGCCAATTTTTATGCGATATAAAATTCCTCTGAAATCATTAAAAGATCCTTAAAAATAAATGAACCCTACACAGCTTTTGTCCTTTAATTGATTTTCACTACCTTTCAACAAACAGTTGTTCCAGTGCTTATATAAAGCTGTGTTTCTCCCTCTCGTTATTTCTCTCTGAAAGTGGAAGACATTTTACAGGGCAATGTGGGCTTCCTAACTGAGAGTTTGGGAACTCCTTAGAGTGTGATTAGTTTCCCTCTTTATATTGGGGATTTTATAGTCTCAGAAAGTTCATTATGAGAAACCATGCAACAGCTGATCCAGTCTTACCCTGAGCTGTGGCACCAAGCACAAGGGGACAAGGAAACAGGAGGTGCTTTGCAAGCATGAAGCATGGCATCTGAGGCAGTTTTGAGAGGGCAGAAACCAGGGTGGCGTGAGGACTTGGGGTTCATCCTGGCACAGAGCTATTAAAGCGATGGGACCCTGCAGGACCCTGCAGGAGGCACAGTGGAACTGGGCACTGAAACTTCGCTGGAAACAGAAGGTAACAGAACAGGCAAATGGAGTACTGGTTATATGTCTTATCAATCAGCTTCGGTTCCATGCTTTGAAAAGATATGGAGGTAGTCAGAGTGGTGGCATAGACAGGTCCCCTAAAGAAAGGGCTCCAACTACAGTAGAGATTTGGGACCAGTAGTTCACATGACAAAGTCTTTTAAACATTCCTCAATGGAATCAATCCCTCTGAGAGCTCTGTGTCCTAGGCTGTATGACATAATTGATGACATTGGACAGCAGGCTCCTACTTACAAATCTTCCTATTCCGCTTGGACAGCTAAGTTCTAGATCCTATTTCCAGAAGAATGCTCAGCATAGATTACCAGAAAGAATGAAGGAAGCCATTGTGTCTCCATTATTTCACGTTCTTCTGTAATTTTCGAAATTAAGGCCACCACAAGTGGCTTTGAGGGAGAACTCATCAAATAGTCGACATTTTCAGAATGGACAACAAGGAGATGTTTACAGTTACCAACGACTTATGATTATATCACTCTCTCCTTCGAATTTAAATCCTTAACAGTTTCAGTTTGAGTTGAGTTGCAGTCATAGGAAGAAGTCGGCACCATGGCCAGGGAGGCTCACTGACCTGGGTTATGGCTGGGAGTCTTTCATATCTTTTCAGTGTAAAACACTGTGAGATGTGGTCAGCAGCTTTTTCCAAGGTTGTTTCTTCTGGATCGAGTTTTGGTGATAGAATCTTGTCCCAAGGAACATTTTCATAAGCTCTGGGGAATTATTAAATATGAGCATATTTAATAAAGAATGTATAAAGTACATATTTCACAACAGGGTAGGAAGACTATCCAATTTATAAATGCTCTATCTTTGAAAATTGATTTTGTAACAGGGGATCAGGTAGGCAACCTTCATTCCCTCTCCTAGCCTCCAATTCCAATCCCCTAGGTTATCCCTAGCTTTGGAACAATCAGTCCTAAATGGGATGCCCCATCAAATTCTTCTTGTTAGGGCTCATGGAACCCTGGGGGAGAAGGAGAAAGATTGTAAAAGCCAGAGGGGGTTGAGGACCTCAAGACAATAAAGCTATCTTTTTTTTGTTGTTTTGTTTGTTTTATTAGATATTTTTATTTACATTTCAAATGTTATCCCCTTTCCTGGTTTCCCATCCATAAATCTCTATCACCTCCCCTTCCCCCTTCTTCTATGAACGTGTTCTCCCCTTCCCCCAATCACCCACCCCTTCCCGCCTCCTTTTCCTGACATTCCCCTACACTGGGGGGTCAAGCCTTGGCAGGACCAAGGGATTCTCCTCCCACTGGTGCCCAACAAGGCCATCCTCTGCTACATATGCAGCTGGAGCCATGGGTCTGTTTGTTGTGTACTCTTTGGGTGGTGGTTTAGTCCCTGGGAGCTCTGGTTGGTTGGTATGAAACAAAGCTATCTAAACACAGCTAGAATGACACATACGGACTCACAGAGACTCGCGTGGGCCTGGGTTGGATTGGGAGGGGAAGTGGATGCAAGTACCCATCCTTAACCCAGAAGCTATCTCCAGTTGAGATGTAACTGCTTGCAAATGAAAAATTAGTTTTCTCCAACTGAGTGTAGTGGGTGTGCAAATTACTCGTCACGTTTAGCTGTAGATGACCAACACAAAATGAACTCAATAGCATTTTTGGAAGTTCTTTGTCTCTTAACATCAGGATTTATTTATTTATTTTTTGTATAATTCATACCAATGTCATATACAGCTAATAAGCATATTTCTAAGACTCCAGTCTACTGGTGCTCACACTACATGGATCCTTCAACATTAGTGAAGAAATTGAAGTGTGAAGCATGTCTGCCTCATTCAGTGTAGGAGGTGAGGCAAGCTGTGGCCAGCGTGGGGCTCCACTCCCTTATTCTTGTCTATTGCTTGTCTCTTCGCCATTCATTTCTTTGTGCCATACCATGCCAGGCAACAACATACTTTTATCGACTACTCTATCTCTCTGCTGGCTTCTAATTCTACAGATGAACCTGGCCAACGGTCCTGGAAACCTTATTTGACTTGACCTAGGTGTGCAGCACACAATATCACTCCTTTCTTCTTGAATCACATTTTTCTTTCTTTCTTTCTTTTTTTTTTTTCTTTTTTTCGGAGCTGGGGACCGAACCCAGAGCCTTGCGGTTGCTAGGCAAGCGCTCTACCACTGAGCCAAATCCCCAACCCCTTGAATCACATTTGTAACATGCTTTCCCAGGCACTACATTATCCTCTCACACCTCCTGGCTTGCTGGGTATGAATTCTTAGTTCTTCCACTGTGTCTTTCTCTTCTCCCCAGAATTTAAAATGTAAAAATATCCCCCTGGCTACATGACCGCTCCTTTGGTGTCCCCATTCAGTGCCACCATTTTATAGACCTTTTTTGAAGCTGGATGTATCATTGTAGCTAGATTTATCTACAGATCTGCATACCCTGTTGCTTATCTGAAGGCTCCTCCCGGATGTCTAAAAACCACTTTTGTATCAGTCTGTCTTTGATACTTTCTCCAAGACTTGATCCATATGCCTTCATATTGTTAGATGATGGTACCTTTATTCCATCCAGAGGCATAAGCCAAAACCCCCTGTCATCCCCTCCTTCTTAGTGAATTTCCTCTGCTTAGGGAAGCATGATGGCTGTGCATTTGACATTTTTCCAAAATGCAGCTACGTGCAGGCTTCTCTAAGATAGTATTATCTTTTCCTCAGAAGACATCTATAATAGCCCAAGTCACATGTAACGCAGTCTGAATGTAGCAGCCAGAATGACTTCTTCGTAAATAAATCTTATCTTACTACTTCCCCCCAACCCCCAAGATGTACTCAACTTGAGTGCCAATCATTAGTGGCCTGCACAGTTGCTTCCTCCAGCCCTGCAGGTTTCTACTCACACCCAACACTTCCTGTTGATGACTGAGCCTGCTCTCTACACTCTTAGCTACCTCTTTCATTCACGGGCTAATCATGGATTCTGTTGGGTTCCTCTTTATGTTTTTTTTCCTTACTGTCTGTTTCTCTTTAAGGTGCGAGTTCCCAAAGAGCAGAGAGCTAGGTCTGTCATTCAAAGATGCATCTCACAGCCTAGGACATGAACATGTCGATACAAGGCAGGATATAAGATCCCTTCATTCCAGAGTCTAATTGAAGCCCCTTATCAATGGACATGCAATAATTCAGCACAATTAACATTTGCTTCAAAGGCTACCTACCTAAAATTGACCTTCCTTTTTAAAAAAACATATAGACATTTCCTATTCAAATAACAATGAAGCAGGCTAAGACTTGTGTGCATATGATTTTGTAGGACTTCATTCCTCTCCCATATATTATCTGATAATCTCAAATGAGACTCTGTAGTAAAAAGCTATCCTATGGTCCTGCAACCCATGGGTCTTATCAACTGTAATACTGCCAGGTGCTCCTGAGAAACAACCCTGTAATCCCATTTACAACACCAGACCCCACCAAAGTACTGGGCTGTTGTAGACTAACGAGCTTCTAGTCTCCTTTGAGAAGGAATATGTCTTACTTTCAGTTACTCTCTTTGAGAAGACCACACCCATGCTGTCTGCCCTGTGGTTCTTCTGAAAGCATCTTTCTCTTAGGCTTTGTACTTCAAGCCTATATAAATGACATTTTTAGTAAGTCCCAACTCTGCTTCATAATCTGGCTAGCTCTGAAATTCTTTCCTCTATCTACATCAATAATCCAAGTTTTCCATAAGTCATGTCTTCTAAGTCTAAGAGAACGCAGGCTGCTGGGCATGACAGTGGGAAGCTTCGTCTCCTGCCTCTGCCCAACAAAGTGTTGACAGATTGAATTATTGTTCTGCAAGCTTTCTTCAACATTGTTCTTTGTGACATTGTGATTGTGGTTGTTCTGTCTCCACTTTTCCCTTCACCCCTTCTCCAAATTTTGGTTGTATTAACATATTTTCTCTCCTCTCCTCCTCTTCCCTCTCCTTTCCTTCTTTCTCACAACCCCCATCCCCCATCTTTCTGAGATAGGGTTTTTTTTTTTTTCTTCTCTGTAGTTAGTCCAGGCCTCTGAGTTTAAGGATTACAGGTATGAACATATGACTTCTGACAGATTTACTATTTAGTCAACATGAATGACTTAGTGCCTTTGTTTGACAGTCTTTGAATTATTCATGTGACCCAGATCATTATTGACACGTGCAACCATTAAAAATGGAAATATACTTCAACGTGTTCCTTGGGAAAAAGAAAACCTTACTTCTGTGTCGAAGATTTGTAAAAGGATTCCTTTGTGTTAGTTTTCGTGTCTAGCTGGACAAGTGGCTCACTATCATCCTAGAAGATAGGAACAAGAAGTTAAAAATAGACCAAGCATGAATAGAATCGCTATATTTCTTATACACTATGTTTTCTGAACTTCCTGATTCTTCACAGTTTACATGGCGACTTGAACTATGTATGTGTGTACATAGTACAGTAATTAACAAACAGGTTCTTTAACATACTCATCTCCACCCACAGTTACCCTTTAAGTGCGTTAAAGACATTTAAAATCTGGTTTCTTCTTAAAATCCCAGCAAACAACACAGGACTCTTAGCTATAATGACTGTGATATGCATCCTGGCTCTAGACCATACTCATTTTTTGATTGTATTTTCATATTTAACCTCTGGTCAGTATCTCCCATTTTTCTATACTTACCTCATGCCTGTTCTACTCTACACTTATTTACAGCTTTCTTAGATTCCTTACATATATAAGAATATAAATATTTATATCTGTTTATGTGACTAGTTTATGTGTCTTAGTATAAAGTTCTACAGGTTTACTGATGCTGTTGCAAATAGCAGATCTACATTCTAGTGTATGTACATATGTCCATTTTCTTTACCCTCATTTGTAGGTGGACATTTAGGTAGTCAACCATGCTTTATTTTATAAATTTTTCTTCACCTAAGCAGGGGCCACATGCTTGCAATTCCAGCATTCGGGACATGGAGGTAGGAGCATCTGGAATAAAAGGGCAGCCTCAGCCACACGGTAAGTTTGAGGCTATCCAGGACTACATGATATCTGTCTCATAAAAAAACAATAAATTATTTTTTAAATAAAAATTTAATTAAAAATTAAAATAATTATCCTGTGTATAAATTCTGCATTTTATTGATTTTTTAACTTTATATGCTTTAATTTTTCATATATTTAGCTTGATTTAGTAATTTGCTAATATCATAAGATTAAAGCATATCAATTCCTTCTTTTGTAATATAATCATGTAAAGCTAAATTTTCTTCTTAGCAAAATATTGATTGCATGATACCCAAGTAGATATGCTGTGTCTTACCATGTTTCAAACACTTTCTAATTTCTCTTAAAATTCTTTGACCCACAAATAACTGAAAATACGTTCAATTTTGAAATATTCTCTGTTTCCCTAAATATAATCTGGTTGTTGATTATAGGCGAACTCTGTAGTGTATTGAAAACATTGTGCAGAATTCCTTCCCTAATAATTTTTTACAATGTGGCAATCAAATTCCTGGACTTGCAAATGCTAGGCAAGTGATCATCCTCTAAACCACATCTCCTTCCTTATTGTGATCATAAATGTACTAAACTTAGTTAATGTCACACATGGCCATTACTACAGCAGTGGGCCTGCCCTGTGTATTTGGAAACGTGTTTTCATCTTTGGTTGGGTTTAATGTTACAGAAGTGTCAGGGACTTGAAGGGATCAGAACTGCTGTTTATATCTAAGTATAGACTCTTTTGTGAAGTCACAGACTACACAGTGGTGTTCATAGCAGACTGTCTGTCCTTTGTTTAAGCTATCAACACTCTTAACTGACTAACTTTTAAGGTGTTTGTATCTCGTATTTATAGTTATCCTCGTGTAAATAGTGTAGTGTCTTGCTTGGTCATCTTCCCACAATTTCTGTATTTTATTGTAACTATTTGCATAAGAAAGTCAGGTGTGGGATTTTATGTAAATTCAGAAACTTTTCCCTATGTTTCTAGTTCTCTGTTCACTGTTTGCTGCTTTAAAACAGAATATAACTGGCAATCCATTTGCTGTTTTTCTACACCATTACCATGCATTATAATATTCTGGAGAGTATATTATCTAATGAACTTTAGGAGCAATGTTATGTATTTTTTTAAATAATAAATTGTATTTCTACATACACTAGAAGGAAAAACCTTTCATTATTCAATTTCTTATAAGGCACATCTATTGGGGATTTATTTTCTTTTTTCTTTGCTCAAACATTTCTTTATTTAGCATTTCAATATATTCAATACATTTGGGTGCCAAATATGTCCATATTCTAAGCTTGGGAAAAGGAGGTTGACTTTGTAAATGGAATTAAATTGTTCATCAAGGGACCATAGAATGAGGAAAAATTATCTTGGACACCCTTACGGCACAATTTAGTCACAATTGTCATGAAATTGGGGGACCAAGGCAGATGATTGCATCACAGCCATTCTTTGTGATGAAAGGGTTCAGCCCATCCTGTCAGCTATGAAGAGGAAGACAGATGCTATAAGCCAAAGAATGCAGTTAGGTCCTTCAAGCTGGCTAGAATGCAGTGAGTCTTGTAAACCACAAATGTATTTTTCCTGGTAAAATTAACATTTCGGAAATTATCTCTTCAGATTTTTTTTTCTGCTTTCCCCCGCTTTTCTTACAAATTCCCGACTCTATTTAGTGTATTCAGGACTTTTTCAAACTATCCTCACAGCATATAATATTTTCTGTTGATTTTCAATTTTTCCCCTTTAAATATGTCCCCTTAAGCTTGATGTTTAAAATAAAAATAAATAACTTAAGTTTTAAATAAACTTTAGCGTTTGTTTTCAAGATGTTAATACTTCTCCTGGTCACGCTTTTTGTTATTAAGCCCTCGAGTCTTTTAAGATTTTGCAGATTTTAGATGTGTGATTTACATTTGTTCTTTTTCTTTAAATACTTTTTTATACTTTTTTTTCTGTGCTAAGATTTCCAGTCTTTTCATTTGTATGGGAATATCTTCCATTGCATTACTGGCACGGCTAATTTTGACACTCGTGAGAAGAGAGAGCCTCACCTGAGGAATCGTCTTCGTCGGATTGAAGAGGTTTCTTAACTTATGCGTCTCCACTTTTGTACAGAGTTATGCCAAGTATGACATAGAGCTTCATGCGAAACTACTTTTGACATTGTGTCTTATTCCTGTCCAAATGGCTAAGATCAATAGCACAAGTGACAGCTCATGCTGGGGAGGATGTGGAGCGAGGGGAACTTTCCGCCATTGCTGGTGGGAATGCAAACTTGTAGAGCCACCACGGAAACATTTGATTATATTCACTTTCATTCTTCCCTCTATCTCCCCTGGCCCTCCCCAACACATATTCCTTCCAATCTCATGTCCTCTTATTATTATTTTTTTTAATAACACATTGCAGTCATTCACTGGGGCATGGGAAACCTACCAGTGCCCATGTCCTCAAAGAAAGGTGAACTTCTCTGTGGTCAGCCATCAACTGTCAATAGCGCCTCACAAAGGGGTGGGACCCTAATTAGCTCCTCCCCCTTAGCGCTGAAATTCTTTCCTTGCTTGATCTTGTGTAGTCTGGTATTGGTAACCACAACTGCTGTGAGTACGCTCAGAGGACCACACCTTATGGTGTTTCTCCCCATCGTCTGGCTATTACATCCTCCCTCATCCACTGCTTCTGTGACGTTCCTGAGCCTTGGTGGGGGTGGGTTTTGATAGATTTCCATCTAAGGCTAAGCTTTCACCATCATGACTTCTCAGTGCTTGGAACAGAAAAGACTCTGTATGATCTGCTACTCGCTGTAGTAACAAGCCGCTCTGACAAACCCAAACAGAGGAACGCTCTCCCAGATGCGCAGAGTCTCAAAGTAGTTTTTGCAAAGAACCAACTTCTAACACTGATGACCATGTTCGTTTTCTGTATTCCTCATTTATTTCCTTTTCCGTACTTTGTTCATACTTTGATTTTCCCCTATTTTCTAATTTCATGAGATGTACCTTGTTTGCTTCTTAAGTTGTGGCGTTTTCTTGTGGTCTAACACACATTTTGAAGGCAAGTCCTGTCTTCCAGGGTTGATTACAGTTTCCACTCACACGTTTCACTACGGCATTTTGATTCTCCTTAGGAACACCTTCTAGCTTCTCTTACGGCTGTGAATTCTTCTCTGGATGATGATCATAAACACACCCTTCCATTTCCAAATACATAATATGAAAGGGTGCTTTGTTCCATTGTAATTGTCTCGTGCTCCAAGACTTGCAGTTGGTGAGTTTAAAAATGTAATTTGTAGAGGTTCGCTTTATGACATTGTCTATGGTAATTTGTATAAATACACCTGGGAAAAGGTTTCTGTATGCATTGTTTTTCCTTATTTTACATATAATTTTCCATGATGCTTAATATCTTCTTGCATGTGCTTTTGTTTTTAGTAGGGTAAGCAAGGGTTTTATATCCATACCTTCAGGCAACCTGTGTTTTAACCTAAGCATCAACATTTTACATAGACAATGCATAATTGCTGACTCCGAGTTCGAAACTACCTAGCCTTCTATGTTCTCTATGACCTTCATGCCTTTTACAAGTCTTATTTTAATTTCGTTTGCATTGGCTTCCTGTTATTCAATGAGTTCTGTTGTTTGCTTATTTCTTTAGTATTTAATCTACAAATTGCAATGTGAACACATACTTTCAAGGATTAAAAATAACTAGGACTTTGACACTTTCCTGGGAGTCATAAGTTTAACTGTTGACTCTCCTTTAGGTTAATTATTCAATTGTATTTTCATTCAGTGTGTGTGTGTTTGTGTGTGTGTGTGTGTGTGTGTGTGTGTGTGTGTGTGTGTGTGTGTGTGTGTGTGTTTAAAACCCCACAGGTCACGGCTATTGTTTTATAGAGTCATTTATACCAACCATGCACTTATATTTTTGCTCTTGACTCTTGCCTGATCTCCTTCCCTACTGACTAATGAACAGCTTAATATTTTCTTTAGTTTCTGTCTGCTTTAGGATAAACTGTATGGTCTTGACAAAAATCTCTTGGCTTATCTATGCTCTTAATGTGTAACAGAATCCTAAGTGACAGAGTGGTCAAGTAGTGCTAACGGCCTTACTCGGATTGCAGCCATGATGGGATTCTAGCTCCGCCTACTTTTGGTCACGTTTAGATCGGCTCTGACTTTGGAGGGGAACCCTCTGGCTTCGGCTGCTTCACGACTATCACTGCATTTTGATTTTTGCTTTATTCTCGGAGGTTATGCCATAGATGTCTTTGTATATGCCCTGACTTTATTTATTTTTATTCTTCAAATCACGGGATTGAAGTTTCAGCGTTTAAAACATGAATCTTGGGTGAGGTGGTTAAGAACACGTACTGGAAATTTGGTTTACAACACCGACATCAACCATATCAGGTGGCACACAGTAGCCTGTAACTTCACCTCTAGAGAATTCAATGCTCTGTTTTGGCTTCCACAGGCACTTTCTCACCCCACCATACAATACACACAAATAAATTAAAATTTAAATATAAATACACGAATATTTAGTTCATAAATTTTGTTATATAACAAATTCTGTCAATTTTATACATGACCAAGTACCAAAATTCTAGCAAATTTTATTTTCATTTATAGTCTTATTATTCTAAAGTTTCATTTTACAATAGTGTCTTTCAAACTAAACTTGGCATTGTTGTTCATATGGGGTCTCGAGCCCCTTCAAGCTCTTGCAGTCCTTTCTCTGATTCCTCCAAGAACTCAGTTTATGAGTCAAAATCTTCAAATAAATTCATCATCTATGCCAATAGTGCATGGAAAATCATTGCTTCAGAAAAAGCACAGTTTTTCTTATCATAGTTCTTTTTTGAGGCAATAAAACACACATTGTTATACTGTAAAAATTATCAAATAGTGATTTGGGTATGAGACAAAGAATAAATATTTTTATAATATAAAATAATAACTATATGTAGGCCAGTTTGAAGTGAATGACTGCTATTCCTGACACAAATGAAATATTTGTATTTCTTTAAGCTAATGTTTATTACCTAAGTTGTATCTATTTTATTTTCTAAAATACAAGTATTTCCAATATAACAGTAGTTCTGAGCCATAAATTGAATAATATCAGAGAAAACCCATAGTTTAAATATGAAAATGGCTCTCAGTTTGTGGACTGGTAACACATCCTCTTAAGAGGATGAGAGTTCTTAAATACCAACATATTTCCATTCTTGTTTTTCATAAGGGAAACTGACCTCTGATTATGTGCTTAAACTTTCTCTAGGAGTACCCCAAGTTCACGTCCCATCATGCTCTGGGGGAAACAAGGTATTGTTGATCATCATCTTGGTAAGCCATTGGTATACTTTCATTGGAATTTGAAATTTTTTTTTCTGGCATACAATCTTCTATATTCTGACTATGGTCTTATAAGTCATTACTTGTATATGCTATGTATCTTACTTTCTTTATGAAATATTTTAGAGTCTATGTCCTCAGATTTATTACCTATGTGGTTTTCTGAAATTATTCTCCCTACACCATCTTCTGTTGGTGTATTCTTGGTGTTCTTGTAATTCATCAGCAGAGATCCTGACTTATAACTCTCAATGTCTTTTGGGCACTTTTGACAACTCTATTGTTATTTGAAGCAAAACTATATTTATATTTATCCTAACAGATGTTTATAGATCTACAACATCTACAACATAATACTCTAATATTATCACAAATATCTGAACTGCAAACATTGTTATTTTCTCTTACAGTTTCTTCATATTCAACAGAGCAAAACAAAAGATGGTTACTGTTATCCAGAATTTAGACAATGTAACCACTACCCACTATATTAATTCCACAGAGGGGAGAATTTAAGTATGCATGGATAAATAAGTTGAAACCCTTGATCTTAAAATGTAGGCCGAGAGCAGGAGATAAAGATAGGGCAGGAGATAGAGAAGATAACCTCATCTCAGACAGATAATAGAAACTTAGCCCTTGATCTCATGCAAGAACGAGGCAGGAGATGGTGAAGGAACACTGTCTCAACAGATAATAATAATTGTTTAGGTTGCTTTAATTACTTTAAATTGTTTTAGTTACTGAAATGCACGTGGTTATAAGTTTGGGTGGTTCCTCTGGGAAAGAGGTCAAAATAAAACATTCCTAAAGAGAAAGGCAGCTGCTACACTGTATTAATTTATTCCTTTGATGATTTCAGGTTACTGGACCAGAGGCATACTATTGTGGGAGAGAGGCTCTATATTTTTGTTGATAGAAGAGAAGAAAAGGCTTTGGATCTCTTCCAGAGTAATGTGGATCAGATATGACATGGGAAGACCCCCTAAAGATCCTGGATACAAAACAAACAAACAAACAAACAACACAACACAACCAACACATCCCGCAAGAAAAAAAAACCCCAAAATTTGAGAAAATCAAACAGGACAGGTAACTTAATTTGTCAATTCCTCCATAATTGGCTTAACTATAAAAATGTCTCTAGCCAAAACTTCTGCCAAAATTAGATGATAAATCTCGTTGGCGAATTCTTAAGATTCCCCATGCCATCATTCGTATGGCATGAATGAGGATCTATTATAATTTGTTTTTGTGCAAATTAGCTCATAAAAGAATGGCTGTCTTTTACCTGCTCAAACAAGGAGCAAAATGTCATCCTTAACTGATCTGTGCACCTTACACAATCCATACAAATGTCTTAATAGTACTAAAATTTTGGTTGTAAGATTCATTTGGTAACAAGATTCATTCATGGGGACCTTAAAATGACCTACTGTTCCAAGCCCCTGTCTCCTGACACTGCTTCTAGACTCTTGCTTCCACAACAGCTTCAAGAATAGCTGCTGATTCCTGATGGACTCAGTTCATTCAGCCTTTTAGGTGAAACCAGTCAGAACTTCAGTCAAGCCTCGAGCCTTCTAAGCATACAAAGACTAGTTAATAGATGCTAACGCTAGCTTTCTTAACTCTAACCAATTTTTCTAATTTTTCTACTGCTCCCTAGCTCTTTAAAAATGTTTTCACCCCAATTCAGCAGGAATCTGTTGGGTTTGGGTGTTTGGTTATTTTTTTTTTTTTTTTTTTACAAATTATAGATAGATTGTTATTTTAAGGGATAATTTGGAAATGATCATAATTTTGATCAGGGAAAAATATATGAGATAGATTTCTAAATTCATTCTTAAAGCACTGTATAGCCATAATCTTATATTGGTAAAAATCTTTATAATTGATGTGGAATTGAAATTACACGTTCTAACCTTGGTACAAAATTTGTATATTAATACAGATTTAAGGTTTTCATTGGTATAAGCTTTTTATATTGACACAAAATTTGAAATTAATATTGTTACTCCGAGATAGACATTGTACCTATACAACCAATTTAAAAATGCAAGACTTAGACTCAGTTCTTCTAATAACTACTTAAGATGAATAAGTATGGAAGCTAAGACCGGATAGTAAAGCCATGGTTATATTATACTTAGATTTAATTATAATAAGGTACTTTCAATATTATTAAAATAGAAATAGCTAAGAGCAGTCAAGGTTTAACAGTTCAGGTACACTTTATATAGATAGTCTTCAAAAGCATCAGAAACCCACAGAATATGGCATTTAAAGTCATGTCATTATTAATAGAAATTTTGACTAGGAGACATGTCTGCTCCTGACAGTACCTCCTTCGTGGTTCAAAGAAGATGTTAAGCATCATAATCTCCATATGGAGTTGTTACAGTTGTGACAAGGTATCATGGACAAGAGTTAGCCTAATTCATCTACAGACAAAAATACTGTCCAGGAAAGGACACAGGATATGGGATAGTGGACTGCTTAGCTCTGCCAAGACAGGGTAAGCTAGTCCTTCATATTTCCTGCTTCAATTAAGGTCTGTCAGATGGTTCTGGCCAGAAGGCTGAAGAGAGATAATCCGACATTTTGATGAATGGAGGACTGTCCAGGTAGTCAGCTGTCTCTGCAATTTGTTTAAGTTTTGGGAGCTGTGTTTCTGAGCTTCCTATATGTTCAGGTTATATTTAATTCATTCTTGGCTCTCTGATGGGGTTGGAGACCAGTTATAGTCTCATAATTAAACTTAAGTTGTTTAACATTGAGGAAGATGATTTAGATTTGAAATGATGCTTTTTCATATGGTAATGCAAGTTAAAATCAAAATACAATTCTGGTATAAGATTGAAAACTCTTTAAGTTAGGATAGATGTTACAGCGATGTCCTTACATTGACAAAATTGATGGATGTTATTAGAGTATATCATAGCTTATAATTTATGTAACTGTGTGACTATGTTCATTTTATATCTGAGAGAAAAGGCCTTTTTTAATAGACAGAAAGGGAGAAATGTTGTGGATTTGGTTTAATGCTTGCATTATCTTATTTGGGTTTGCAAAACTGCACAAGAATCCCACATGTGAATAATAGTTTTTTCCTCTGAGGAAGAAAGTACTAAATACACAAACGATGATATAAACAAACCATATTCTATAATACTACCTATTAAGACAATCTTACTGTACTTGTTGCCTCATCCTCAAAGGTGTACAAGCGACTTAATGTGCCTACTTCGTGTTCATGAACCGGTACAGGAATAACTTTCCGTGGGCTCGTCCAACCTGAAAACCAAAAACCCATGTGTTTTAGGTAACAAACACAATGATGCCTCTTAAAATTACTCAGTTAATGTACATTAAGCTGTAACAAGGCTTCTGGGAATTCCAGGTTTTGTTCGATGCTCCCCAAATTGTGTTAAATACATTTTAAATTACAATCCAAAAATTGGGGGGGGCATCATAGTTGGCCATAATTCTGCACCCAATTTAGTGCTCTGAACTAGTCGGTCTTTTTTTTTTTTTTTCTAATTCTCATGTTAGCTGTGTACATCAAATGAAACAAGAAGTGTGTTTGCTGACCAAGCCTACAAACTTCAAAATTCTGTTAGAGCAAAGGCCTATCATCTAATCCTGTTACTTGGAACTGGAGGGTATATGCATCTAACCTAGAGCAGCGACCACTTTGAGCAGCAGATACTGTAGCAACAGCAGAAGGCAGAAAGCATAGCTTACGCACACACCTGGAGTGTAAGCCAGGCAGAAAGCTGCTGGCTTCCCAGGACCATTTCTCCAGCCACACTACACGTTATTAAGCCAGAACTAAATGATGGTGGTTAATTTACCCCACTTATAGGAAATGTGGGTCTTTAGGTAAGATGCTCAGCTTAAAAAAATCTTGGAAAAGAGTTTTCATGTTCCTTTATAAAGCTTATCTGAAATCGTGGAGGCATTTTTAACTCTTCTCTGGGGAATAGGCAAAGTGTACTGGAGGCAAACCATCTTAACACATGGTTACACAAACCCATGCCCCATCGTGTCACAGGTCTCTGCAGAAGCTATGATTTTGAAGCTCATACATGGATTGTTATATTCTTTTTTTTTAAAAGACAAGTTGGCCTGAGAAAGCAAAACAAAGAGAAGAAGACATTTTATGATCTCATCTCAAGGAAGTGAGGTCTCTTAAGTGAGTAGCCAGGAGCTTTCCTTCAGAGTTCCAGCAGAGTGACTTGGCAAGAAACATGACCAACTCAGTGCCAGCACGGGGGTAAGGACTACATGTTTTGCTCTTTTTCCCAGTCATAGACTCAGGAGGACAGCCTGACCTACCTAGGGCAAGCATGTGAATCTGCAGTGGAAACAGCAATTCCTATCCAAAGGCTGTGTCACAGCTTAAACAACATAAGGAAATTTGCTAACAACAGGTTCTGCTTTTGATGGTGGGGGTCTCAAGAGTTAAGAGAGATCTACACCAACCCCCCTCAAAGCAGTTTGTGTGACTTCTGAAATGGGAACTACTGGACCATCTAACTCACCCCTCTTCTTGACACTAGACATCCCCCAACCCCAAGATACTGAACTAAAACAGTTAGACTGAAGGCATTTTGTATCAGATAACCTCTCTATATCACCAACTTCCAGAAAACCTGAAATTTCAGATCAGCTTAATAATTTTCAGAAACTACTTGATCCTTTGGCTGCTTCAATTCTCTAAAATTACAGACTAGATCTCCCAAAAATTGCTAAGGATGGGCCTTGTGCTCTATTCTGGGAACAGTGTTACTTCTGCACCAACAAGTCCAAACTGGTTTGAGATGAGGCCCAAAGATGCTGGGATAGAATCAATGACTCATTTACTCCTGATACAACTGCAAGAAGACCTTTTGGATGCTGTGCAAGAGCTCTGCTTTCACCCCAGACCAGATACATGTCTTTACATTTAGTCCTCTAATTTTTTTTTTACCATTCTCTTCCTTTTATGCTCTGTAGCCCCTGCTGCTTCAGCTAGCTTGATAAAGCACTCCTGTTAGCAGAACAAGGCACTGCCACTCTGAATGGCCCACTGGGGCTGGGAAGAAACTTTTCTCCTAGCATTTTCTTTTCCTTCCCTAGTATGACAACCCCTGCTTCATACATTGCTCTCCATACTTCACCACTGTTAGGGTGCTGACCTAACTTTGCAAGATGAAATATTTTTCACTAGTGACAGTCTTAGTTTTCTCTCTTCTTCTCTAAATTTTCATTCATTAATTTATTTACTATACATTCGTTAGCAGTCTTTCTAGTCCCACCCTCAAAGTCCCTTCCCCCATTACCACCTCACCTTCTCCTGAGAGAAGGGGAAGCCCGACCATGAATACCAACCCATTCTGGCACTTCAAGTCCCAGCAGGACTAAACACCTCCTCTCCAACTGAGGCCTGACTAGGCAGTCCAGCTAGGTGAAGGAGATCCAAGGGCAGGAAACAGAGTGAGAGTCTCTGCTCCAATTGTTAAGGGCCCCACATGAAGACCAAGCAGCACATCTGCTACAAATGTGTAGGGAGCCTAGATTCAGCCCCTGTGTGCTCTTTTGTTGGTTGTTCAGTCTCTGTGAACCCTTATGGGCCCAGGTTAGTTGGCTCTGTAGGTCTTCTTGTGGTGTTGTTGAGCTCTCCGGCTCCCTCAATCCTTCCTCCAAGTCTTCCACAAGACTCACTGAGCTTTGCCTAATGTTTGGCTGTGGATCTCTACCTCTTTCCATCTGCTTCTGGATGAAGCTTCTCAAGACACAGTTGTGATAGGCTCATGTCTGCAAGCATAGCAGAGTATCATTAACTTAATCAGGGCTTTAGTGGTCTCCCATGGGGTGGGTCTCAAGTTTAACCAGTTATTGGTTGACTATTTTCTCAATCTCTGCTCCATCTTTATTCCTGTACATCTTGTAGGCAAGGCAAATTTTGGGTTAAAGGTTTTGTGGGTGGGTTTGTGTTCCCTTCCCTCTACTGGAAGTTCCACATGACTACAGGAGCTGGCCACTTCAGTCTCCATATTCTCAGTTGTAAGGAGTCTCAACTAGGGTTACTACCATAGACTCCCTGGAGCCTCCAGCATCCTAGGGCTATGGCTTGTCTCACAGATGACCCCCTCCCAACCAATTTCCATCCTCTCCCCCAGCCCTCTCTGGCCTCTTCTGCTCTCCTCACATCTGTTCCCCATCCCAGTTCTAGTCCCCATATCTTCTCCTACCCAGTTCCCTTCATCCTTCTGCCTCTGATGTCTATTTTACTTTCCCTTCTGAGTGAGATTCAAGCATCCTCCCTTGGGCCCTCCTTGATACATAGTTTCTTTGGATCTGTGGATTGTAGCATGGTTATCCTGTGGCTAATATCCATTTTTAAGTGAGTATATACCATGCATGTTGTTTATGGTCTGGGTTACCTCACTCGGGATATTTTCTAGTTCCATCCATTTGGCTGCAAATTTCATGATATCTTTGGTTTTTAATAGCTGAGTATTATTCCACTGTGTAGACATTCCAGGTTTTCTTTATCTATTCTCCAGTTGAGGGACATCTAGGTTGTTTCCATTTTCTAGCTATTATGACTAAAGCTATTAGAACACAGTTAAGCAAGTTTCCTGGTAGTATTGTGGAATATCTTTTGGGTATATGCTCAGGAATGGTATAGCTGGCTGTTGAAGTAGAACATTTCCCAATTTTCTGAGAAACCACCAAATTGATTTCCAAAGTGGTTGTACAAGTTTGCACTCTTACCAGCAGTGGAGTGTTCCCCTTACTCCACAACCTTGCCAGGATATGTTGTCACTTGAGTTTTTTGATCTTAGCCAGTCTGGCAGGTGTAAGGTGGAATTTCAGAGTTGTTTTGATGTGAATTTTCCTGATAACTGACATTGAACACTTCTTTAATGTTTAATCTGTGATATTAGAGATTTCTCTGTTGAGACTCCTCTGTTTATCTCTATATCTGATTTTTTATTGGGGTTATTGGGTTTGTTGGGGTATAATTCCTTGAGTTCTTTTCCCTATTTTGGATATTAGTTCTCTGTCAGATGTAGGGTTGGTGAAGATCTTTTTCCAATCTTTAGGCTGCCATTTTGTCAAATTGATGGTAGCCTTTGTCTTATACAAGATTTTTAGGCTCATTCAGTCCCATTACTTAATTTTTGATCACAGTGCCTGCATTGTTGGTATTCTGTTCAGGAAGTTATCTCCTATATCAATGTGTTCAAGGCAGTTCCTACTTTCTCTTTTATTAGATTTAATGTATCTAGCTTAATGTCAAGGTCTTTAATCCACTTGGATTGGAGTTTTGTGCAGGGTGACAAATATGGATCTCCTCCTCCTCCTCTTCTTCCTCCTCCTCCTCCTCCTCTTCTTCTTCCTTCTCCTTCTCTTCTCCTTCTCTCTTCTTTTCTTCTTCTTCTTCTTCTTCTTCTTCTTCTTCTTCTTCTTCTTCTTCTTCTTCTTCTTCTTCTTCTTCTTCCTTCTTCTTCTCTCCTCCTCCTCCTCCTCCTCCCTCCTCCTCCTCCTCTTCTTCTTCTTCTTCTTCTTCTTCTTCTTCTTCTTCTTCTTCTTCTTCTTCTTCTTCTTCTTCTTCTTCCTTCTTCTTCTTCTTCCTTCTTCTTCTTCTTCTTCTTCTTCTTCTTACATACAGACATCCAGTTAGCCCAGCACCATTTGTTGAAGACGCTTACTTATTTTCCCTTGTATGGTTTTTGGTTTCTTTGTCAAAATTTAAGTGCCCATAGGTAGGTTTATTTATGGGTATTTGTTGCTATTCTATTGATCGACCTATCTATTTTTATGCCTATATGATGTAATTTTTATTTCTATTTCTCTGCAGTACAGCCTGAAGTCAGAAACAGTGATATGACAAGAGGTTCTTGTTTGTAATACAGGATTGTTTTAGCTATCCTTTTTTTTTTTAATATAGAGTTGCGTATTGTTCTTTCAAGATCTGTAAAGAATTGTGTTGGAATTTTGATGGGAATTGCATTGAATCTGTAGATTGCTTTTGGTAAGTTGGTCATTTTTTTTTACTATGTTAATACTACCTATCCATGAGCATGGAAGATCTTTCTCTCTTCTGATACCTTCTTCCATTTCTTTCTTCAGAGACTTGAAGTTCTTGTCATACAGGTCTTTTACTTGCTTGGTTAGAGTTACACCAAGATATTTTATATTACCTGTGGCAATTATGAAGGGTACTATTTCCATAATTATTCTCAGCCTCATTATTATTTATATAAAGGAAGGCTGCTGATTTTTTTTAGTTAATTTTGTATCCAGCCAGTCTGTTGGAGTTGGTTATCAGCTGTAGAAGTTCTCTGGTAGAATTTTTGGGGTCACTTAATGTACACTATCATATCATCTGTGAATAGCGATACTTTGACTTTTTCCTGTCCAGTTTGTATCCCCTTGGTCTCCTTTAGTTATTTGATTGCTATAGCTAGAATTTCAAATGCTATATTGAATTGATATGGAAAGAGTGGGCAGCCTTGTCTTGTCCCTGATTTTAGTGGGATTGTTTTAAGTTTCTCTCCATTTAATTTGACGTTAGCTATTAGCTTTGATTTGATTAGCTATTTAATTGATGTTAGCATATTCCTTTTTTGTATGTGTTTAGGTATGTACCTTGCATCTTGTATCCATGATCTTTCCAAGGCTTTAATATGAAGGGATTTTGAGTTTTGTCAAAGATTTTTCAGCATCAAATGAGATGACCATGTCTTTTTGCTTTCACTTTGTTTATGGTGAACTACATTGATCAATTTCTTATACTGAACCATCCCTACATCCCTGCGATGAAGCGTACTTGATCATTGCTAGCTGATGTTTTTGATGCATTCTCGAATTTGGTTTACAAGTATTTTTGTAGCAAAGTTCATGAGGGAAATTGGTCTGAAATTCACTTTCTTTGATGAGTCTTTGTGTGATTTAAGTATCAGGGTGTTTGTGGTCATGTAGTTTGGCAATATTTCGTCTGTTTTTGTTATTTTGTCTTTGTTTTTTCTGGGAGCTGAGGACTGAACCCAGGGCTCTACCACTGAGCTAAATCCCCAACCCTGTCTCTTCTGTTTTTATTTTCTGGAAGTTTGAATAGTATTGGTATTAGCTCATCATTGAAAGTCTGAAGAATTTTGTGTTAAATCCATCTGGCCCTGGTCTTTTTCTGGTTGGGAGACTTTTTTTTTTTAGATCCAATTGGTAAGATATAATTGCCCACTTAAACATACAAAGCCCGGTACCATCCATCCCTTGAGAACATTAATAACAACCTGTAAATACACAGAGCAGAATCTTAACATCACCTGCCATGGCTTCTCCCCTCTCTCTGTCTCCCTTCTTTCTCCTAATCTCCTCCTCCTCCAATGACAGGCCTCCTTCTCTCCTGTACCTGCCCCTCACCAGTACTTTACAAATTCAATGGAGAGGGGTTGGGAGACTTTTAATGACTGCTTCTATTTCATTAGGGTTTATGAGACTATTTATGTTGTTTACCTGATTGATCTTTATTTAACTTTAGTAAATAGTATCTATCAAGACAATAAATAGTTCAGTTCTTTCAGATTTTCCAACTTTGTGGGGTACAAGCTTTTTTTTTTCAGATTTCCTGAGTCTGTTGTTAAGTCTCCCTTTTCATTTATGATTTTGTTAATTTGCATACTGTCTCTCTGCCTTTTAGTTAAGTTTGACTAAGGGTTTGCCCATCTTGTGGATTTTCTCAGGGAACAGGAAGCTGCTCACCTCTGATGGTTGTGCCCTATGTGAACTTGGATGAGTCCCTCTCATCCCATGCAGGCCTCCTCAGGAAGGCAGGCAGAGCCATGGGCTAGATGATGGACAACAGGGGAGAGCACAAGGTTCACCTCTGCTGGCTGTGTCACAGGTAGACCTGGCAGGTAGGGGATTGGTGGGAGTGTTCTAAGCTGGATGTTCCCGGGGCCCTGCAGGCCCCCTGAAGAGCTTGGGCCAGATAATAGAAGGCAGGGGACAGCAAGCAACTTAGCTCTGTTGCCTCAGGTGCTCTTCCCTTCATTTTGATCCTTCTACACCTTCTACTCTCACCTCTCTTTTTAATCTCTGCGTAAAACAGCTGGGTATACTTCTTACACAGAACCCACAAGCTCCTCAAGGTGCTACTTATTCATCCACGTGCTAAGGCTATCTGTCCATTAATGTCTAGAGCTCCTGGGTTGCCCCTGCACCTTTGTCACTATGAATCCACACTCCTCTCAAACTATGTCCTCATACAATGTCTGGCCCTTCTCAGGTCATATACCCACAACAGGTCCCCACCCCAAGACAGCTCTGATTTTTTTCCCCAACATCTTACCACCTCCTATTCTGTCTGAAATCCCACATAGCAAGCTATTGCTTTTCTCCAATTATCAACTCTACTGGTATCCTTCTCATTCTGACTTAACTCACTCCTACCAAATGTGCACAGCCCTTCAAGACACCGTATTAATCCTCCCCACACTACTGTGATCTTTATGACACCTCCTCATTTCACTGGCTTGCCTCCTCTACGTCTCCTATTTCTCTTCCTCCTCCACTTCCACCTTTCTGGGCAATATTTCAGTTTCCCTCTGTAACCAAATCAGCTGTTTTTAGTCCTGTAACCTTTGTAGATGTTTCCCTAGGACTACATAAAGGCGATTGCATGATCTATCACAGCTGATCAAGTAAAAAAAAATCTCTTTCTACTATATAAAATTAACACAACCTATGCTTCCTTAGGTCCTAGGGACAGAGCCTAGTCAATGAGAAAACAATTTCATCTCCATTTCTTTTTTCATTTGTCCTGAGGGTTATGAATAAAGGGTTAATGACCTAAGAGCCTCAGGTGGACTGAAAAGCCCTGAGCAGAACAGTTGACTTGCCTGTTAAAACCTGTACAAAATTCTAATAAGGATAGTCACATACAAAACCTGCTATTTACCACTATCAGACTGCAGGGGGACTTACTCTCAGATGGATTCCTCTTGACTCCAAAGCCCTCTAACTTTTTTTTCCTCTAAAGCTCCAAGACCCACATACCAAGTGTCCACAAACTTCCATTCTGCAGAGGGACTGTGGCCTCCCTGCCCCGCAGCTGTTCTGATTAAAGAAAAGTTCTTTTCTGGAGTTGCCTATCAACTTCCTTTTAGTTCTATGGCGCTTCCTTCAATCCCCATGTACCATTGTGTAAGCTCAAATGGAATTTCTGCAACCTTCCCATCTAATTTTGGTCTGTTTTTAGATATAATAGAAAGAAATTAAACTATTAATATATCAGCTAAGTTGTCCAACTCATGACATGAAGAAACCAAGATGTAAAACATTACTCATTTCCAAAACTCAACTAATCCCTCCCCCCCCGCACCTCAACATTCCTCTATGACACATGGTATTAGGCATTTTATAATGAATTATCTAATTACTTTACTGGATCTTTGAGAGATTTGGGTAGGAATGGTCTCTGCAATGTGAATTGTTATGAAGACAAACTGTTTCTGGGATTTATGCACTTAGATAATTACAACATGGCAGAGAAATAGTTCAATGTTTAACTGGATTATGTAAGAGGACTGTTGAATACTAGGAATCTGTGTATGTATGGTGTGTGTGTGTGTGTGTGTGTGTGTGTGTGTGTGTGTGTGTGTGTGTATTAGGCATGGAAGTAGCAAAAAACAATTCTAGATACTATCTCAACAACCCATCTAAAGATAGATTAGAAATCTTATGATACTACACATGTAGTATATTTTACAAAAAAAAAAAAATAGCCTTCAAAGTATTTGCTGTCCTGTAAGTAGAAGCTAATGACAATATCAAGATGACAGCAGAGTGTAGTTCTGAGGTACTGGACAACAAGCAGAAAAATTCATACATGCAAGTATTGAACCCACTGTGTGATAAATGCAACAAGAATGGAGCCCAGAGTTCTGTGAGGCTGCAGAAAAGGGCTATCTAGTCCAACCAGATCATCGGAAGTTAGGAACATCTTCCAGAAAAATGACAACTGATCTAATCTTGTAAATTAAATAGGACATAAACTTTCACAAAGGTGATGAAAACCAGTTGCTACAGGCAGGGAAATAGTATGTACAGTACTCTGGTCTATGAAAGTGTAATGCTATTAAAACTGCAAAGTGCTGGCCACAGCTATTGTACAAAGTATTAGGGAGAAATGGCAGAGATGGTGGGAAAACAGGAGACGGAATGGACAGCACCGAAAAGCCTTGGACTTAAACTGTAAATGGATGTCTTTGGAGTGTTTTGATTAGAGAGTTTTAAAACTTCCAGGAATGACTGTAATTTACTCAGGTGACCAACAGAAGCGAGCATGCTGTCGTGACTTTGGTAGTCTCCAGAGATGATCCTTTCTGGGATCTCCTAGGGACAGAACAGCCTTCTTTGTCCTCTCATCATGGTTTTGCTCCATGAATTAATCCGTTGTACAAATCTTGGATTCTGAGGTTAAGATTTGGGAGCAATGCAGACGGAGATGTCAGCAAAGGAAAGATTGTGAGAGATGGTCTGCACAGTCCAGGTGATCAGTGGTCATCTCTGAATTCTGTTCTGGTAACCTTCCCACCCAGCTTATCCTGGGTTGTAATAATGAATGTATTTCTTATCAGATAGAGGATTCTTCTTCTTCTTCCTTCTTCTTCTTCTTCTTCTTCTTCTTCTTCTTCTTCTTCTTCTTCTTCTTCTTCTTCTTCTTCTTCTTCTTCTTCTTCTTCTTCTTCCTCTCTGCCTCCTCCTCCTCCTTTTACAAATTTGAGCTGTTTTTTCCTTTTTATTGGTTATTTTATTTATTTACATTTTGAATGTTATCTCCCTTCCTAGCCCTCCACAAACCCCTATCCCCTCCCCTGCCTCTATGAGGGTGCTCCCCCACCTGCCCACTCACTCCTGCCTTAGCACCCTAGCATTCCCTACTCTGGATCATCGATCCTCCACAGGACAAAGGGCTTCTCCTCCCATTGATGCCTGATAAGGCCATCCTCTGCTACGTATGCGGCTGGAACCATGGGTTCCAAGTGTACTCTCTGGGTGGTGGTTAAGTCCCTGGGAGCTTGGGGGCATATAGTTGGTTGACACTGTGGTTCTTCCTGTGAGGTTGCAAACCCCTTCATTGGGCTTTTTTTTTCATCTTTCATCTTTTCCATCACTAATGTCATCAGACTTGAAAGGTGAAACTGAAGACTCTCGAAGTGTGAGCCAAGCTTATGACATGCAGCTTAAACGCTCAACATGCTTACGAACCACACATGACATTATTGCTAATGGCAGTGACGATGCATTGGCTCTCCATTTCTCTCTGCTGTCTTAGGGACAGAGGGAGTAGGCAGCCATCTGCAAGCCAGGAAGAGGGCTTCATGAAGAGGCAAATTTCCAGGCTGCTTGATTTCGGATTTCTCACCCTCTATAACTGTGAGAAATAATGGACTTGTTCCAACCAACCACTCTTCCGTATATAATACTTTTATAAATGCCCAAGGAAAGTAGTGGACAGGAAGATGGAAAGATAAACAGAGATGTTTAAATACTGATGTCAGCTGGAGTCCAACACGAGGAAAAGCAGTAGACAAACTTATTTTATCTATAATAAGGAAAACCAAGCCCTATGGGCAATGGGAATGAAAGTGTCCAGTAAAGAGCCATTCAGGAACAAAGGAGGGAAAAGATTAGACAGTATGGGGATGGGAAAAGTTGTCAATGTAATCTTTTTTGATGCTGCTTTAATATTAGTGAAAGTCCATTGAAAATACTGAATGTGGAACTTTCTAGAGGTCCCCCTTAACCCCCACCACTTGCAGCTGCATATTTTCATTCATTCCCCTGGCTCTCCGAGCTTCTCTCCTGTTTCCTCCATTCCTGATCCTGACCCCCCCCATTTGCCTTCTCCTCCCCTCTCTCACCTAGGTCCTTCCCTCTGTTTGCTTCCCACGATTATTTTGTTCCTCCTCATAAGTGGGATTGGGCCTTCCTTGTTTAACTTCTTAGGGTATGTGGGGGTGTATCATGAGTATTCTGTACTTTTTGGTTAATACCCCCTTATCAGTAAGTACATACCATGCATGTTCTGGGTCTCACTCAGAAAATATCCTCAGAGGACACTTTCTAGCTCCATCTATTTGCCTGCAAAGGTCATGATGTCTTTGCTGAATATTATTCCATTGTAAACGAACCATTTTTTTTTCTGCACACATTCTTTGGTTGAGGTTGCTTCCAGTTTTTGGCTATTATGAATAAGGCTGCTATGAACACAGTGGAGCACATATCTTTGTGGTATGGTGGAGCATCTTTTGGGTATAGGAGAGGTACAGTTGGGTCCTCAGGTAGAGCTATTTCCAATTTTCTGAGGGACCTCCAGATTGATTTCCAGAGTGGTTGTACCAATTTGCAATCCCACCAGCTATGGAGGAGTGCTCCTCTTTTTCCACATCCTCCCGAGAATCTGCTGTGACTTGAGTTTTTTTTTTTATCTTAGTCATTTTGGTTGGTGTAAGGTGGAATCTTAGTGTGGGTGACTTTAGCTGAAATGCCCAAAAGCGGGGACATGGAACCTGAAGAGACCACCTCTAGTAGTTAGACAGGACCCCCAGTGGAGAGATGGGAACACCAAGCCACCTTCAAAATCTTCCACCCAAAATTGTTCCTGTCTTAAAGAAATGTAAGGGAAACATGTAGCAGAGACCAAATGAATGAAATCAGTGACTTTTCAAATTTGGGATCCATCCCAAGAGTGGGCCCTGATCCCTAACACTATTACTGATGCTATGTTGTGCTTGCAGACAGGGTGTGGCAATCCTCTGAGAGGCTCTATCAGCAGCTGAGACAGATGCAGATACCCAGAGCCAAGCATTAGACTGAGGTTTGGAGATCCCTGTGGAAGAGTTAGGGGAAGGATTGACTGAACTGAAGGGGATAGCAATCCCATAGGAAGACCAACAGTGTTAACTAACTTGGGCTCTGGGAGCTTCCAGAGACTAAGCCACCAACCAAAGAGCATACATGGGCTGGTCAGAGGCCTCTGGCACATATGTAGCAGAGGGCTGCCTTGTCTGGTCTCAGTAAGAGAGGATGTACCTAATCTTGCAGAGACTTGATGCCCTTGATGTCGGGGTGGTACCCTCTCAGAGGCAAAGGGAGGGGAAGAGGAGGGAGAACTCTGTAAGAGGGACTGAGAGAGGGAGCAACACTTGGGGCGTAAATAAATAACGACAAAATCAGAAAATACTGAATGTAGTAGAATAAATTCTAAGATTTCTTTCTTTGTCAGGATTAATGGGGATGTGAATTTAGTTTTTCTGAAATCTGATATACTTGCCACTTATGATTAATAAACATTTCTAGGGACCTCAAAGTCACTGAAACACTGGAAAATTATGTGGAACTCAATCTACAAATCTCAAGTATTACTCTTTGAAACTGTTAGAAGACAATGATTAATAATAATGGCTATTATGTATTGAATACTCTTCCAGGTTCCAGAAAGTTTCCTGGCCATTATATATTTTAAATCTTAGAATTTTGTAAGATACACATTATTGTTTCCAATTCATGTATGAAGCAACTGAACATTTTGGGGTTTATGCTATCTGGCCACATTGGTTCTGTTGTTCACATTAGTTATTTGTACATGAATCATATTCGTATAAGACAGTCCTTAGTAACATGCTAGGTATTACTTTCCTTAGTTCATAAGTAAGGATGCACAGGTAGACAGAATTTTAAGTAGCTCCAAGTCATAACTGATAAATACAGGAGTCAAACCATATTGTATTGATCATGGAGCTTAGACTCAGAGGTTTAATTCTAACCAGGTAGTAAAATATACAGCCCAGATACGTCCTCAATTTGCTTCTAAGTTGTTATTGCCATGTTTATAAAAAGAACATTTTGGTAATTTACTTCCTTTAATAAGTCCTTTCTTTAGCCTAAAGTCTCTTGGAATGATAGTATGAGAATTCAGAGTGAGAACCACTTTTAAAACTGACAATGTTGCTTCTTAAATTATATTGGACTAGACTTTTCTGCGTACATGGTAAGTAGTATTCATGACTCTACGTGACTTTAGTTCTTTCCTTTTTAAAAATTTTATTTATTTAATTTTATGTGATTTGGCATGAGTGTGTTGGGTCCCCTGGAACTAGAGTTATAGTCAGTTGTGAGCTGCCATTTGGGATTTGAACCTGTATTCTCTGGAAGAGCAGTCAGTGCTCTTAACTGCGGAGACATTTCTCCAGCCAACTTTATTTCTTTTAATGATGTAATATTAGTAATAAACTATGAGTCCAAGTTCCTTTTTTTGATTTTTAACAACTAACATAGTGTTTACTATTTGTTGCATTTGATTCTCAGTAGTATATTTCTCTAGATAGAATTTTCAAATATCCAACTCTTAAAAAATGCTGACTTCGTTAATATTGTACAGGCATTGTATAACTCAGGAACTCCCTATGGTTGCTTTACGACAACCATAAATTAAGTGATATATGAAAAGCATAACTCATCCTTTACTTAAGCCTCTCCAGGTTTTCCCTTCCAGCATAGAAGCAGCTGAAGGGTGAGGCTGGAGTCATGCTGAAGTGTCGTTTTCACGGTGTGATGTCATTCTTTCCTTGTACTTTCTTCTTGGTCCCTAATAACTATAGTCCATCCATGGGCAGAATCTCAGATAGAATGCATCTGTACTATGCAGACACGCAGTGGCCTTGCCCTTTGTCACACGCTGTCTTCCTTTATCCTCTAAGGTTTTGGGTGAAAGCTGAGGATGAACTCTGGAAGCATCTTGCAGTTTCTGACACTGTTGCAAGCCAAAGCAACCCCAGCCAAAGGCCTGACCTTTCCCCATAGTCAAAGATGCTAATCTCTTACCACTCCGTCCCTGCCTAACATGCACACTTCCCTACACAGGAAGAAGTTGTGGTTTTCCTTTGGAGATATTTTTTACTACATCTCTGTCCAGAGAATCATGGTACAGATGACGGTAGTACCAACAATTCAGCCATCGGAAGAGTAACATTTCTTACGAGGGGTTTGCTTCTCTTCAGTTCCTGTTCTTACCCAGTTTACGTTCATCTTTCCCATTTAATTTCAGTACATGTAATAGGTTACATTTTAACCAGCAGATTGATTACAAGGGGAGAGAAACAAGCAGGAAGCTTGTTATACAATTAAAACATGACACATAAATCCTCTTTTGGTAAAGTAAGTTATCTGTATAATTAGAATGAATTATTTAATATATTTGCTGTTGATCAATTAAACTTAAATTTTAAAAATCATTTGATTTGCCAAACAAAATTTCGTTTTACAAGCAGATATGTACATTGTAGCACCTGTAACAAGACCTCCCTAAAATCTAATTTAAAATAATTTGTTCAGTTATAATTTATGCCAATTTAACTGCTAAAATTAAAAAAAAATAAGCTCATGCTCCTTTGCCTCACTTGAAGGACATATAAAGGCTATATTGATTTACTTACCTCCAAGTTTTGCCCTGATGAAAATGTCTGATACTTTCCTGGAATTCCATCTCCTGTCCTGTTTTAGTTCTTCTGCAAGTATTGTTTGCCTTTTTATTGTTGTATGAAATCCTTTGTCTGGCCTAGGAACTCGATTTTGAGGTTTTACATCATGGAAACTCGCCAGGTTTGGTATGGCTCTGCCCACACCAGGCCTTAAATCAGCATCTCCACCAGGACTCATAAATCCCGAACAGGGGTCGCCCAAGGGCACATCGTCACGTAGTGGGGCTAATGGATATGCCTTGCCAAATGGTGGGGGATAGGGGTAGTGGACATGATAGTCTGGCAGGACTGAGGGAGGATAAGGATGGAATTTTAAAAACGTAGGGTTGAATTTCTTTTCAAATCTGCCACAGTTATGTCTGTCTTCAAATCCTTTCACAAAGGGCATGTTCATTTTCTGTAGAAGGTCATGGTAGTGTGGGTAATCTGGATGCTCAATAGCCTTTCCTTCTGAGAAGATGAACCTTTTAGGGATACTGATCTTTCCAGCAATGTGCTTAACCTCCATATCCATGGACTGTCTCATTATTTTTGAGGATTATGAATTAAATTCCTTTGATAATTCTTTACCCTTTAACTATTAAAAACCCATATTTCCAGTAATGGAAGATTAGGATTAATCTACCATACAATTATTAATTCAACTTTCTAAATGTTAGTCATATAAAAACTCTTAAGGTAATTTTTTTTTCTGCTGAAAGGGAGGTAGGCCGGTATAGCATTAGTGTATCATCATCATCATCATCATAAAAAACTCACAGAAAGAGCCTTTGTTGCCTGGCAACAGGTAGAACTGTAACCCATGGAACTACTTATTATGTACATCATAATGTAATTCTTTAGGAAAACCACAGGAAAAAGTGCTAGTAATATTTCCATTATACTGTTTTCTCCAATCCTCAGGAAACCAATACACACACACACACACACACACACACACACACACACACACACACACACAAATACACACAAATGAGAAATAAATACTTTCCTTGTTGGAATAAATTATAAACAATGGTATATGTTTAATTTAAACACACTAATAGTGAAGATATATTATACTGATTTTTAAGGAAAATAACTCATAAATCATAGCCAAAATAAAAGTCCATCCTTATATGCGTTAAATTATCTGCAGTTTCCTTAAGGTTACCACAATGTCCAGAATGAAAACAATGAAGTATTTATGTTATCTCAGTAAATGGCAGCATAAAAAAACAAGATCTGTTTTAAATGAGAAGCATAACAGTCTACCTAACAACTGTTTTTAACTAAACAATTTGGTTTTGCATAAGAACTACAATTACATTTAATTATTACAATTTGAGGGCTAAACGCTCACAACTCCCTTAAATGAAGAAAAAATACAAATAAGGTAAGCTACAAGAATATATACATCAGATCAATTGTATGCTAGTATAAGCAGAATGTGGCCACGCCCACCTATGATGGTTGAAAATTTGAGATAAACTACTAAACAAGCAGTAACGTTGAAATAAATGGGTAAGTTTTTCAGCATAAGGTCCTGGACACAGTTTATCCCAAACACAAAAGCCAGTAAGTTTTTACTCCATTTAGTATTAACCTCCTCTTCAAATCAAAGTGAAAAAATTTAACAGTTTCTAGTTTTTCAATATATTTGTATAAAATTTATTTTTATCCTAGTCGGACTATCATTAAGTTCTTCCAAAGGCAGAAAAGTGGATGCACAATTCTCTTTCAATTTAAAATACATTCTCATTATAGATGGTGTGTGAGTTGGTTTTGCATATTTTCTTGAATCCAAGTCGAGGAAGATGGTCTTCCAAGCTGAGTACTGAATGAAAGTTAATTTCATCTATGGTTTATTTCCTCCGTTTTTCCATCATGCCAGTTTTTCAGGCAATATCTTCAATTTCTTCTAGGTGTTCACTGCATGTATTTTCCATGAAGTTCCACACACTGATAATGCACCATCGTTCGCATTACAGCAGTCAGGAACTTCATGCCGTTGGCATTACTGTAGCCAGGAACTTTATGAGAGCTGTACATCCATTAAGTCATCAATTCTCAGGATCTGCTGCCATGAGGCACCTAAAGGCTGAAACTCAATACACAGACTGCCAAGGTACTAAGAGGGGCTTTTCCTTTGCTCACAGGCACCATGGGAAGGCAAAGGTTAGAACTTTGCGACACAAGATTCTTCTCGCTTTGGAATCTCAGACCAGACAGGTTCTGGAGGGTTTCCTTAGTGGCGCGGTGGCCTCGAAGCCAAGGGATCCCCTAGGGGGATCGACCTCTTGCCTCCCATGTGTACCCAAGAGGGGTCCCAAGCTAGGACACCTCCCGCAGATCACCCGAGCGGAAGTGGCGGCGTGTCCGTCGGTCCGTCCTTCCGGCCCGCCGTCCGCCAACTTCCGGCGGCGGGTGGGCGCGCGCCAGGTAACGACCTTCTGCGCCGAGGCTCGGCCGTCGGCGGCGTGTGGATGGAGGCCTTGGCCCCGGGCCCGGCTCCGCGGGGCCGGCGGCGGGCCAGGGCCTCGGGCTCCGTGCTCTCGGCGCTGTCGCTGGCCGCCGTCGTGCTCTCCGCCTTGCTGCGGGCGCCCCCTGCAGGTGAGGCTCGGCGCCGCATGGCGGGAGCTCTGGCTGCCGCGGCTCCTCACGAGAATTGCGTTGGTCCCGTGTCACGTGACTCCGTTTACACAAAGAAACCCTCTCTGGCTGGGACTGCACCAAAGAGCCTTGTTTTGTGTAGGAATCTTGAAAAGGGCCACATTTGCACAGTGTCGTGCAGGAGGTCCAGCTCCAGGATTATCCGAACTTTGAATTAAAAGTGCCTTAATAAACTTAAGCCCGTGGCTCATTGCCAGCCCTGTGTTTCAGAGCGAGTCTATATAGCGATTAATGGTACCGAATCTGTGCGGTGAGCCCAGTGAGCTTTTAGACATCCTTGAGAGTGGAGCGCCCTCTGTTGGTTCTGGATGTAAAATGCAGGGTGTAGTTGGAGGTGGAAACAGGTATCCCAGTTTCTAAAAAGACAGTGGAGAAAGAAATGAACTAGTATTGGCATTTTAGCTAGAAGGGTTTGGTGGCTGTGTGTGTTGAAATTATAGACTCACTAACAATAATCTATGTCCCATAGATCCTAAATAAATGTACTAAAGATACACTTGTGAGAGTTAAAGTTTATTCAGGAAACCAAGGATACAGACGTAGAAGTGTGAAGAAAGGGATACTGTGGATAAAGGAAAGAAATGGGACATGCTTACTAGTTTTTGTTAACTTGACACACACTGTTGTCACCTGGGAATAGGAGACCTCAATTGAAGATTTGACTATCCAACTGACGTATGAGCACGTCTGTGGGGGTATTTGCTTAGTTGATTTTGATGTGGGAAGGGCTAGTCCTCTGGGCGTGGTGTCATCCCTGGGCCGGTGGTCCTGGGCAGTGTAAGAAAGCCTGCTGAACAAGCCAGAGGAAGCTAGCTAGCAAGCACGATTCCTGGTAGCTTCTGCTTAACTTGCTGCAGTCTGGGCTTGAGTCCTTCCTTGATGCTTTTGCTTTCCTGGATGGTGTGTAACCTGTTAGGTGAAACAAACCCTTTTTAACCCTTCTCCCAAGTTGATTTGGGGCATGGTTTTTAATCACAGAAACAGAAAGCAAACTAGAACTGGGAGAGGGATATGAAGATTACTCTTACATAAAGTCCAAGCGTCGGGCACAAAGAGTTCAGTGAGGATAAATTGTCTCAAAGGACAAAGGTGCACTTGAGTATGGATCTTGGCCTCGTACTTGGTAATGCAAGTTTGTGTTTTTGTTTAAAAATATTGCCTGCCTTTTTTTTCTCCATTAAGGACTATCAAAAGTAGGATACGCTTTTAGTATCTTAACATGTAAACTGTTGATAGTAAATGCTGATAATTATATAGGACTTCATAGCTTCTACGATAGTCCTGTAAGGCTGGAATTACTCGCCAGTTTCATTTTGCAGATGAAAAGCTTCAAACTTGTAGTTTGCAGTAACTTTCCTGATGTAACCTTGTGGCAGAATTTGCATTTAACCTCTGCTGTGGCCTTAATGCCGGGCTCTGTCCTCTGTACTTGCTTGCTGTTAAGGCTCCTTGGGATTAAGGATTTACCGGCAGGCATAGCATTGCATTTCCCATTTGTTCTGTTTCTGGCAACACTCCACCCTACACTCATTCAACAATGAATGAAGACTCTCAGGATGTTTTTCAAAATTATTTTTCTTCACAGTTTTCACGTCAAAGGTGTAGTGCTTGCAAGCGATTCTTAAACACGGGTGCTTCCATCAGTAGAGTTTGTTCCGAGGAAAGTGATGCATGTGGATGAATAACTGTGTTCCATGACAGCCGATTAATGAGGTCAGGCAGGAAGTCTGAGGGAGGAGGGGTTTCTGATACGGGTCCTGTAAGGTGGGAGGATATTGTAAGCAGACACAGGAAGGCTGTGTTAAGATTTATAATGGGTAAGCCACAGGTATATGGAATTCTTTAAGGGATATGCAGAACCATAGGTAACATGTCATAGGAGACTCATAATTCCCGAAACGGAGTCAAGAAAAATTATACTCTTATTCTAATACTTAGGAATTAAAGACAAGACATACTTTGACCCCTTGTTTTCCTTCTGTTTTTCACAGTTGGACATTTGGCTCGAGTGCCAAGAGGTTTTCGCTTGACTCAAGATTCGCTGAAAATAGTGGGATCAACGCATTTTCCTGGTACTCATAAATAGCTTTTGAATAATTGGAATTTACTAGCCTCTGTTTACAGTTTAGCAGACCTGCTGAAAAGTGTCACGTTCCCCAGTTACTCTCCTCCTGCCGAGTTGAATTAAATGGTTTCTGTAGAGCTGGAGTCATCCAAGGACAATCCTGTGTGCAAAGAAAAGTTATTTCTAAAAGTTAATCTGAGGTTTCTTGTAGTGTTTTTTTTTTCTTACTTGTATGCACTCCTCACTATGATATAAAATGTGGGGAGCTTAAATATGCTAAAATAATTTCCAGGTGAGATCTAAATACAATAAAGATTTTGGATATGTCCTTTCAGAGAAGTCTGCACGTGAGGTGCAGCCGCAACTTTTTGAATTTTTATTGAGTTGATTTTCTTGCCATGAAACACTTTTTTTAATTTACTTTTTTAGTTGATGAGGTTGACAACTGTCAGCCCTCTCTAATTCTGCACCGTCACTCATCAAGCTGTCACGAGGCACCTGTTGTCACGAAGCAGGCACTCCTGGCCCTGAACACTACCCAGTGCCTTCAGATTGATGTTTGCTGTTCTCGTCTTAGTTAAAACCACACGTTGTATGGCCTCTGTATGACACTGTTTTATGTTGAGGTTCTTTAAGTACTTCATTCCTTTTTATATTTGAATAATGTTCTTACATATGTGACTGGTTTTACTTCTCTTAAGTCTGTCTTAGGAGACTCCTTTATGGCCAACATATCAGTGATCTGTTTAACCAATGGAAGAAATGCTAAAGTATTTTCCAGAGAGTCTGACCCTGTTTCTCTTAATACATGCAGGTCCAAATTTCCTAGTGTTCATGTCGACACCTGTTACTGTCCATCTGTGTGTGTGTGTGTGTGTGTGTGTGTGTGTGTGTGTGTTTTATGACGTCCATCCTAGTTGTGTGTGAAATGATACCGTCTGTGGTTTTGAGGTGTAATGCTGTTAATGACCAATGAGGTGCCTCCTCTCAAATACCTGTATAATATGTAGGTATCTTTTCGCAGGAATGCCTGTTTGAGACCACGTCTAGGTCTTACTTCTTTTGTTTAGTTGTAGAGTTCTTTATGTATCTTGACTGTTGGAAGCTTATTAGACATCATATGACTTACGGGTATTTTCTCCCATTCTGTGATTTAATGTTTCCTTTCCTTTCCTTTCCTTTCCTTTCCTTTCCTTTCCTTTCCTTTCCTTTCCTTTCCTTTCCTTTCCTTTCCTTTCCTTTTTTTTTCTTGTGAGATGGCCTTTCTCTGTGTAGCCTTGGCTATCCTTTGATAGCTCTGTAGACCAGGCTGGTCTCCGTGTCCCTCCCAAGTGCTGGGGCTAAAGGCATGAGCCATTACCACCTAATTGTATTTTTTACTCTTTGTCTTTTGAAAAAATACAGTTTAAACTTTGACGGTCTCACTTTATTCTTGTTTCCTTTTTAAGAGTCATTTTGATCCATTCTTAGTTAACTTCTGCTTTTGATAAATGCTAGAGCTAACCTCATTCTTTAGTGTATGGCTGTCCTCTCGTTGAAGGGATTATTCTGTCTTTTGAAGTCTGTCTTGTCACTGTTATTGAAAAGCAGTTAGCCATACCTGTGGGCTTAGCTGATAGGCACTCCATTCTGCTCTATTGGTCTGCATGGCTGCTGCTTATGCCAACATCTTGCTATTTTGATTAATTGTTGCTTTATGTTGAGTCTTTAAGTGCTTAATGGTGCTTAAATTTTGTTCTCTTTATGATTTTTGTTGCTACTGTGGGTCCTTGAAACTCCACATTAATTCTATAATCAGTATCAATTGCAACACAACGTGCACTGGGCCTGTAAAATAGGTGTCCTTTCCTTGAGCGCGTGTTAGATAGCCTCCCATTTGTGTCAGCCTAATTTCTCGTCAAGCTGCACACAGTCTGTGGTTATCAGGATACGAGGTTGTGGTTACGTTGTTTATTCTTATTTAGTTTTTAATGCTATTTTAAATGAAAGAATTTAATGTTTTAGATTTAATGTTTAGGCTTTAGATTGTTTCTTGCTGGATCTAGACATGCAGTTAGTACTTCCACATTGATAGGATTTTTTTTTGTCATTTGCAAAATTTATTAGCTGACACCTGGAAGTAGCTGCACGTCTTTGTTTCCAATATGAATGTAATTTCCTTTTTTGTACAGTTGCTTCCTTTACAGCTCATCAGTGCTGATTATAGCAAATTACCTTGTGTTGCCTCCGTCTGGGGGTCTGAGAGAGCAGCTCAGGTTCTGAATATTCAGCATAATGCTAACTGGTCTCAAAGATGCTCTTAATCAGACTGAAGAAGGTTCCTCCTGTTCCCGTGTGTTGAATGATTTTGCCGTGAAGAGTGTTGGATTTTTGTCAAATTGTCTTTGTACATCTGTGGAAACCACCATTTGATTTCATTTTATTACTATGATGCTTTACAGTGATTGTTTTTTTTTGTAAAGTAGCCTTCCAGTTTGGGAACAAATTTCGGTTGATCATAATGTTTAATCCTTTGTTCCTCATGATGTGTGGTCCTTTCCTTTGTTAAAACAACAACAACAACATTGTGCTAGTTATGTCTTTGGAGGATGCGGGGGGCGGGGGGAGGGAAGTCCATGAAAGCCACCCTCCACCTTTGTGTGGAGGTTGGAGGACAAATTAAAGGAGTTGGTCCTCCCCTTCAGTTCTGTGGGTGCCGCAAATTGAGTTTGTTCTGTCAGACATGAAGTGTCTAGGTGTGTATATCTTCTTGAATTTTCCCTTGCTGAAGTTCAGTTATCTTCTTAAGTTTGTGTGTGGGTTTGTGATAATTGTGAAGTTTGGGAAGGTTTTAATCAATGTTTCTTCAAGCATTCTCTGTAATGTTTCGCTCTACTTTTCCTGGACTCTGATGATTTCCTTGTATCCAAGCCATGGTTCATTTACCTTTATTCTCAGGTTCGCATCTCTCTGTCTGGATCCCCCTAACCCCACCCCCGAGTGGCTTCTCTAACGGCTTCTGTCCCTTCTGCTGCTTAATCTCCTGCCGATGTTGACACAGCCATTTTCCTTTAAGCTAATATGCTTTTTAGTTTGGATTTTTTTCTGGTTCTTCTTAATCTTTTCATTGATATTCTCTACTTGAAATGACTGTAAATCATATTTTTATTAGTATTTGAGGTATGGTTTTCTTGGCTTATACTTAAAATAGCAAATTTAATATTCTAATCAGTTGAGCCAAACGTTTGTTCTTTCTTAAGGTTACTTTACTATATTTTTTTACTTGTGTATTTCCTTAATCTTTTTTATTTGTCTTTTTTTAAATTTGAAAACAGGACATTTAAAATAATATTGCATAGTGATTCTGTAAATAAAATTATTTGCCTTATTAAGATAGGGAGGTGTGTTTTGGCTAACTTAATTTTCTTTGCCTATTAATTCCAAGGTCAGTTATTTTAGGGTAATGAGTAGCTAGAATCTTAAACATTTGTCACCAGTTAGTCCTTTAGGCTTTATAGAGGGTTCTCTGCCCTCCTCCTCCCTTTTGGCCTAATTTTAGTTTACATATAGACAGGTGACAGTTATGCCTTCCTCTCCACTTTAAGCTGTGTATGACCTCAGTTGCATTCCGACGTGAATGTATACAGTCCTGGGCATACTCACATTCTTATGCATGGATTGGTGTTCTTCTTTCTCTTTGGAATGTGTTAGAATTTTTCAGAGTTCCAAATATCATTTGCTAGTTTGTTTCTCTTAAGAATTTTGGATACTATACTTCCCGCAATCAAACTATTCAATACAGTATACTATAAAACCCAGTAGAAATGGCCAGAGGACATTGGACAGTTCCAGGGGCAGTCCTCTTAGAGGAAAAGACTGAAGGTGTCTGAGTGCTCTTTACTCCCTCTGGTGGCTGCCAGGCTATTGGTGCAGTATATTTTCAAACCTTTGTCAAGACTTCTCAAGGTTGCTAGAGAGGTGGGGAGGAGGAGTTGGAACAGGGCATAATAAAATGCTACAAGGTTCGCTTTTTATAAGTGCAGTAGTTCTCTACTGCAACAGAGCGCCACATAGTAGGTGGCTTAGACAACAGAAAGTTTTCAGAGTTCTGGAGGCTGGGATTCCACAATAATCGTGTTAGTGGTTCTGGGTCCTATGAGGGCTATGAGCAAAAGGTTTGTTCCAGACTTTGCTTGGGCGACCTTCTCCACGAATCTCTTCTATGTCTTCCCCTGTATTTGAATGTATGTTTCCCCCTTTATGTGAGCACTAGTCATATTGAATTTGGATCCACTCTATAGACTTGAGTTCCTTTGCAGAGGCTATATATCCCAGTGAGTTCACATTCTCAGTGTGGCTTAATAATTGACGATAAGAGAGGACCGCACCGTTCAGCCCACACATGGAAATAGGTAATGGACTCCCCTTTCTCTCCTCTCCTGTGCCTTCCCTCCCTCTCCTTTCTTTCTCACCTCTTTCCCTCTGTCAATTTGCTTTCTTTAATTTTTTTTTAAAGTTAAATATTAAAAACTTTATTGGGGTAGTTCATTCCACCCATTTTTACTAGTGTATCAATTATATAAAATAGTACTTGTCATTATTATGTTTTAGCCATAGATAGCATGCTTGATCACATTGCTGTCCTTGTGCCCCCCGACCTTCTCCTTTCATACCTTCCTAAACATATTTAGGGTTAGGGAGATGGCTCAGGTGTAAGAGTGCTTGCTGTCTGTGCGAGCGGATCTGATTTCAAGTACGCAGCTCCATGTAAAAGCTGGTAAGGTCCTGCATGCCTGCAGCCCCAGCATTGAGGGAAGGAGAAAGGGCCATCGTGAGCTCACTAGCTAGACTGCCTGGCAGAAACTGAACTTCAGGCTCCGGGAGAGTCTGTTTGAATAGAATAAGAGGGAGAACAATAGGAGATCATCAACTCCTTTCTCTGCACTTACACCCTCATATTAATAAGCTGCATTCACCATACACACGCACCACACAACTCAGGTTCTGTGGATGAGAGAGATCATCACTGTGGATCTTGCTGAGCCTGATCTGTTTCACTTACCAGGATCTCAAGTGCAATCACGCCCCCCTCCCCATAACACAATTTCATTATTTTTCATGGTTGAATAAAAGTCACATTTAAAAAACATCCATGTTGTTTTATACTGAGGCTGATTTCTATTATGTGGGTGTCATGACTAGTGCCACAGTAATCATCAGTGTGCAGTTCCTCTATGCTGATGCCCATCTCCATGTCCTGTGAGAGCTGAAGACAGCACTGTTTTCATGTTTTGTAGACCTCCATACCAATTTCTATAGTAGCTGAGGAAATGCATCCATCAGCAGTGTAGAGGACACCCACGCCCACCTAACCATGTCCCCTCTAGTACGTTCCTTGTTTTCTCTTTAAAATATGTCCTTGTTCTTTGAGATTATAATATACTTAGATAATTTCCTCTTCTCTTTCCTCTGTCCACACCCTCCCAGATACCCCTCATTGTTCCTTTTTCTAATTCAGGGCTTTATTTATGGTTGTTGTTGTTGTTGTTGTTGTTGGTGGTGGTGGTGGTGGTGTGTGTGTGTGTGTGTGTGTGTGTGTGTGTGTGTGTGTGCATACATAAATACAGCCTGCTCAGTCTGTATAACGTTACTTGTGTATGTTTTCAGGGCTTACTCTCTGGTGTTGGATAGCCAGTTGGTGTGCTCTTCCCCGAGGAAGACTGTTCCTGCTCACAGGTTTCCTTAGTTGTTCATAGTTCTGTGTAGGGTTGAAGCTCTTGATGGAATGAAGTCTCCATATGGTTTTAACTTGCCCTTGATTACTGTGTAAGGATGATGACTTTTCAGCTATTCATTGGGCATTCAGATTCTTTTTTTCTTGATTTGTTTTATGGAAAATATTTTTTTCATACAGTCTATCCTAATTACAGTTTCCTCTCCTGTTCCTCTTCCTAGTTCCTTCCCATCTAATCCCCCCTCTGCATCCACCCTTTCTAAGTCTCTCATTGTAAGCATTATAGACATCTAAGGGATAATATAATATAATGCAACAACAGAAACAAAGAAAAAACCAACAGAAGAAAGATAAAACACAACAGAAGGAAGAGTCCAAGAAAGACATAGATACAGAGAACCACGTGTTCTCTTGCATAGTCACTAATCTCATAAAAATCACTAAACTAGAAGCCATATATGGGAAGGACCTATAGGGTAAAAGCAGCAAGGGTGGGGGGAAAGGAGAGAGGGAGAGGGAGAAGAAGAGGGAGAAGGAGGGGGGAGGAGATGTTAATCCTACTGATCCATGAGCATGGGACATCTTCTCTCTTCTGAGTTCTTCCTCAGTTTCTTTCTTTAGAGCCTTGAAGTTCTTGTCACACAGGACTTTCACTTGTTTAATTAGAATTACACCAAGATATTTTATATTATTTGTGCTGTCATGGAGGATATTATCTCCTTCTTTCTCAGACTGTTTATTGCTTGTATAGAAGAATGCTACTGATTTCTTTGAATTAATTTTGTATTCAGACACTTTGCTTATCAGCTGTAGGAGTTATCTGATAGAATTTTTGGGGTCACTTGTATATGCTATCATATCATCTGTCAATAGCAATACTTGACTTCTTTCCAATTTGTATTCCCATTGATCACCTTTAATTGTCTTATTGCTCACTAGAATGTGAAGTACCATACTGAATAGATAGGGAGAGAGTGGACAGCCTTTTCTTGTCCCAACATTAGTGGAATTTTTTTAAAGTTTCTCTCCATTTAACTTGATGTTTGTTTTCTACTTGCTGTGTATTGTCTTTATTGTGTTTAGATATGCACCTTATATCCTTTTAACATGAAGATTTTTAATATAAAGGGGTGTTATACTTTGTCAAAGGCTTTCTCAGTATCTAATGAGATGATATTTTTTTTCTTTCAGTTTGCTTATATGGCAGATTATGTTGATGGATTTTCATATATTGGACCACCCCTGCAACCTGGGATAAAGCCTACTGAATCATAGTAGATGTTGTCTTTGATGTGTTTTGGATTTGGTTTGCTAGTATTTTGTTGATTATTTTTCCATCTATGTTCATAAGAGAAATTGGTATGAAGTTCTCTTTCTTTGTTGAGTCTTTGCCTGGTTTAGGTATCAGGGAGACTTGTTCTCTCACAGAATGAGTTTGGCAATATTCCTTCTGTTCCTACTTGGTGGATTAGTTTGAGGAGTATTGACATTAGCTCTTCTTTTAAAGTCTGGTAGAATTCTGTTCTAAATCCATCTGGCTTGGGACTTTTATGGTTGGGAGATATTTAATGAATACTTCTACTTCCTTAAAAGTTATAGTACTATTCTGATGTACTGAATGGTTATAGAACTATATAAGGTCAGTTTATCTAATTGTGATTTAGCTTTGGTAATTGGTATCTGTCTAGAAAATCATCCATTTCATTTAGATTATCCCATTTTGTGGAGTAAAGGCTTTTGAAGTAAGAACACGATTCTTTGAATTTCCTCAATGTTATGTCTCCCTTTTCATTTCTGATTTTGTTAATTTGTGTACTGTCTCTACCTTTTAGTTAGTTTGGCTAATGGTTTGTCTTATTGATTTTCTCAAAGATCAGGTCTTGGTGTCATTGATTCTTTATGTTGTCTTTGTTTCTAATTGATTGATTTCAACCCTGAATTTGATTATTTCCTGCTGTTTAGTACTCCTGAGGGTGCTTGCTTCTATAATTTTTTTAAAAAAAATTTAATTGGATATTTTTATATTCACGTTTCAAATGTTATCCCCTTTCCTGATTTCCCGTCCACAAACTCCCTATATCATCACCCCTCCTCCCTTTTCTATGAGAGTGTTCTCCCACCCATCCAACCAACCCTTCCTGCCTCCCCACCGTGCTGTTTCCCCACATTGGACGATCCGGCTTTGGCAGGACCAAGGGCTTCTCCTGCATTTTGTGCCCAACAAAGCCATTCTCTGATACATATGCAGCTGGAGCCATGGGTCTGTCCGTGTGTACTCCTTGGATGGTGGTTTAGTGCCTGGGAGCTCTGGTTCGTTGTTGATATTGTTGTTCTTATGGGGTTGCAAACCCCTTCAGCTCCTTCAAACCTTCCTCTAACTCCTACAGTGGGGACCCTGTTCTCAGTTCAGTGGTTGGCTTGCAAACCTCTGCCTCTGTATTTGTAATGCTCTGGCAGAGCCTCTCAGGCGACAGCTATATCAGGCTCCTGTCAGGATGCATATCTTGGCATTTGCAGTAGTGACTGGGTTTGGTGGCTGTATATATATATATGGGCTGGATCCCCAGGTGAGGCAGTCTCTAGATGGCCTTTCCTCCAGTCTCTGCTCCAACCTTTGTCTCCATATTTCCTGCTATGAATATCTTTGTTCTCCCTTCTAAGAAGGACTGAAGCATGTTCACTTTGGTCTTCCTTCTTGAGCTTCATGTGGTCTGTGGATTGTATCTTGCTTAATCCAAGCTTTTGGCTAATATTCACTTATCAGTGAGTGCACACCATGTGTGTGTGTGTGTGTGTGTGTGTGTGTGTGTGTGTGTGTATACACACACATATATATTTTGTGATTGGGTTACCTCACTCAGGATGATATTTTCTAGTTCCGTCCATTTGCCTATGAATTTCATGAAGCCATTGTTTTTAATAGCTGAGTAGTACTCCATTATGTAAATATACCACATTTCTGTATCCATTCCTCTGTTGAGGAACATCTGAGTTATTTCCATCTTCTGGTTATTATAAATAAGGTTGCTATGAACATAGTGGAGCATGTGTCCTTGTTCTGTGTTGGAGCATCTTTTGGGTATATGCCCAGGAGTGGAATAGCTGGGTCCTCAGGTAGTACTGTGTCTAATATTCTGAGGAACCACCAGACTGATTTCCTGAGTGATTGTACCAGCTTGAAATCCCATCAACAATGGAGGAGTGTTCCTCTTCTCTACATCCTTATCAGCATGTGTTGTCACCTGAGTTTTTTATTTTAGCCATTCTGACTGGTGTGAGATGGAATCTCAGGGTTTTGATTTGGATTTCCCTGATGACTAAGAATGTTGAACATTTCTTTAGGTGCTTCTCAGCCATCTGATATTCCTCAGTTGAGAATTCTTTGTTTAGCTCTTTATCCCATTTTTACATAGGGTTATTTAATTTTCTGGAATCTGCCTTCTTGAATTCTTTGTATATATTGGATATTAGTCCTCTATCAGATATAGGATTGTTAAAGGTCTTTTCCCCGTACATTTTTTGGTTGCTGTTTTGTCCTAATGCCAGTGTCCTTTGCCTTACAGAAGCTTTGCAATTTTATGAAGTCCCATTTGCCGATTCTTGATCTTAGAGCATAAGCCATTGGTGTTATATTTAGGAAATTTTCCCTAGTGCCTCTGTTCGAGGCTATTTCCCACTTTTTCTTCTATTAGCTTGAGTGTATCTAGTTTTATATGTCAGTCCTTGATCCACTTGGATTTGAGCTTTGTACAGGGCAATAACAATGGATCAATTTGCATTCTTCTACATGCAGTCCTCCAGTTGAACCAGCACCATTTTTTGAAAATGCTATCTTTTTTCCATTGGATGGTTTTAGCTGCTTGTCAAAGACCAAGTGACCATAGGTGTGTGGGATCATTTGTGGGTCTTCAATTATATTCCATTGATCTACCTGCCTGTCTTTGTACCAATACCATACAGTTTTTATCCTATTGCTCTGTAATACAGCTTGATGTCAGGGATGGTGATTCCCCTAGAAGTTCTTTTATTGTTGAGGATAGTTTTCACAATCCTGGGTTTTTTGTTATTCCAAATGAATTTGCAAATTGCTCTTTCTAACTCTATGAAGAATTGATTGAGTTGAAATTTTTATGGGGATTGCATTGAATCTCTAGATTGCCTTTGGCAAGATGGCCATTTTTAAATATTAATCTTGCCAATCCATGAGCATGGGAGATCTTTCCATCTTCTGAGATCTTCAGTTTCTTTCTTCAGAAACTTGAAGTTCTTGTCATATAGATCTTTCACTTGCTTGGTTAGAGTCACATTGAGGTATTTTATGTTATTTGTGACTATTGTCAAACGTGGTGTTTTCCCTATTTTTTTCTCAGCCTGTTTAACCTTTCAGTAGAGGAAGGCTACTGAATTGTTTGAGTTATACCCAGACACTTTGCTGAAGTTGTTTATCAGATTTAGAAGTTCTCTCGTGGAATTTTTGGGGTCACTTAAGTATACTACCATATCTGCGTATTACTAGATATTTTGACTTCTTCCTTTCCAATTTGTATCTCTTTGACTGCTTTTTGTTGTCTGATTGCTCTGACTAGGACTTCAAGTACTGTATGGAATAGATAGGGAGAGAGTGGGCAGCCTTGTCTAGTCCCTTATTTTATTGGGATTGCTTCAAGTTTCTCTCCATTTAGTTTGATATTGGCTACTGGTTTGCTGTATATTGCTTTTACTATGTTTAGGTATGGGCTTTGAGTTCCTGATGTTTCTAAGACTTTGAACATGAAGGGGTGTTGAATTTTGTCAAATGCTTTCTCAGCATATAATGAGATGATCCTGTGTTTCTTTTCTTTGAGTTTGTTTATATAGTGGATTACATTGACAGATTTCCATATATTGAACCATCCCTGCATTCTTGGGATGAAGCCTACTTGATCATGATGGATAATTGTTTTGATGTGTTCTTGATTTCAGTTTGCGAGAATTTTATTGAGTATTTTTGCATCTATATTCATAAGGGAAATTGGTTGAAGTTCTCTTTCTGTGTTGGGTCTTTTTGTGGCTTAGGTATAAGCATAATTGTGACTTCATAGAAGGAATTGGGTAGTCTTCCTTCTGTTTCTATTTTGTGGAATATTTGGACAGATTCTGTATTAGATCTTCTATGAAGGTCTGATAGAATTCTGTACTGAACCCACTTGGACCTGGGCTCTTTTTGGTTGGGAGACTTTTAATAACTGCTTCTATTTCTTTAGGAGTTATGGGGTTGTTTAGATGGTTTATCTGTTCCTGAGTTAACTTTGGTACCTGGTATCTGTCTAGAAAATTGTCCATTTCCTCCAGATTTTCCAGTGTTGTTGAGTATAGGCTTTTGTAGTAGGATCTCATGATTTTTGGGATTTTCTCAGTTTCTGTTGGTATGTCCCCCTTTTCCTTTCTGATTTTGTTAATTTGGATACTGTCTGTATGCCCTCTGGGTAGTCTGACTAAGGGTTTATCTGTCTTGTTGATTTTTCCAACAAGATTGTTGAATTTTTTCTGGTTTTGTTGATTCTTTGTATAGTTCTTTTTCATTTTTTCTACTCTGTTGATTTCAGCCCTGAGTTTGATTATTTCCTGCCGTCTACTTCTCTTGAGTATATTTCCTTCTTTTTGTGCTAGAGCTTTTAGGTGTGATGTCAAGCTACTAGTGTATGCCCTCTCCAGTTTCTTCTTGGAGGCACTCAGAGCTGTGAGTTTTCCTCTTATCACTGCTTTCATTTTGTTCCATAAATTTGCATAAGTTTGGGTATGGTGTGCCTTCATTTCCATTAAATTCTAAAAAGTCTGTGATTTTTTCTCTTTATTTCTTCCTTGTCCAAGATGTCATTGAGAAGAGCATTATTCAGCTCCCATGTGTATGTGGGTTTTCTGTCGGTTTTGTTTTTATTAAACACTAGCCTTAGTCCATCATGGTCTGATAGGATGCATGGGATTGTTTCAATCTTCTTGCATCTGTTGAAGCCTATTTTGCGACCAATTAGGTGGTCAGTTTTGGAGAAGGTACTGTGAGGTGCTGAGAAGAAGGTATATTTTTTTTTTGTTTAAGGTTGAAATGTTCTATAGATATCAATTAAATACATTTGGTTCATGACTTCTGTTAGTTTCTCTGTGTCTCTATTTATTTTCTGATTCCATGATCTGTGCATTGATGAGAGTGGGGTGTTGAAGTCACCCACTATTATTGTATGAGGAACAATGTATGCTTTGAGCTTTAGTAAATTTTCTTTTATGAATGTGGTTGCCCTTGCATTTGGAGCATATGTATTCAGATATCCTAAACCAAAACTCTTAGAACTGAGAGTTCCTCTTGGTGGATTTTTTTTCTTTGATGAATATGAAGTGTCCTGCCTTATCTTTTTTGATAACTTTTGGTTGAAAGTTGATTATATTTGATATTAGAAATGGCTACTTCAGCTTGTTTCTTGGGACCATTTGCTTGGAAAAATTTGTCCCAGCCTTTTCCTCTTAGATAGTGTCTGTCTTTTCCAGCACTTGGGTGCTTTTCCTATATGCAGGAAAATGCTGGGTCCTGTTTATGTATCCAGTCGGTTAGTTTATGTCTTTTTATTGGGGAATTGAGTCCATTGATATTGAGAGATATTAGGGGCCAATGATTGTTGTTTCCTATTATTTTTGTTGTTAGAGGTGAACTTGTTTGTGTGGCTCTCTTCTTTTGGGTCAGTTGAAAGAAGATTACTTTCTTGCTTTTTCTAATGTGTAGTTTTCCTCCTTGTGTTGGAGTTTTCCATCTGTTATCCTTTGTTGAGCTTGATTTATGTAAAGATATTGTATAAATTTTGTTTTGTCATGGTTTTGGTTTCTCCATGTATGTTAATTGAGAGTTTTGCTGGGTATAGTAGCCTGACCTGGCATTTGTGTTCTCTTAGGGTCTGTATGATATCTGCCCCGGATCTTCTGGCTTTCATAGTCTTTGTTGAGAAGTCTGGTGTTTTTCTGATAGGTCTATCTGCCTTTATATGTTACTTGACCTTTTTCCCTTTTAATATTCTTTCTTTGTTTTGTGCATTTGGTGTTTTGACTATTATGTGCCTGGAGGAATTTCTTTTCTGATCTAATCTTTTTGGAGTTCTGTAGGCTTCTTGTATGTTTATGGGCATCTCTTTCTTTTGTTGAAGATATCTTGGCCCTTTATGTTGGGAATCTTTGCTTTCTTCTATACACATTATCCTTAGGTTTGATCTTTTCATTGTCTCCTGGACTTACTGAATGTTTTGGGTTAGGAGCTTTTTGTGTTTTGCATTTTCTTTGACAGTTGTGTCAATGTTTTCTATGGTATCTTCTGCCCCTGAGATTCTCTCTTCTTTCTCTTGTATTCTGTTGGTGATGCTTGCATCTACGACTCCTGATCTCTTTCCTAGGTTTTCTATCTCCAGGGTTGTCTCCCTTTGTGATTTCTTTATTATTTCTATTTCCATTTTTAGATCCTGGATGGATTTGTTCAATTTCTTTACCTGTTTGGTTGTGTTTTTCTGTAATTCATTAAGGGATTTTTGTGTTTCTACCTGTTTATTTGTGTTGTCCTGTATTTCTTTAAGGGAATCATTTATGTCCTTTTTTTCTGAGATTTGATTTTAAGCCAGAATCTTGCTTATCCAGTGTGTTGGGTTATCCAGGACTTGCTGTGGTGGGAGAACTGGGTTCTGAAGATGCCAAGTGACCTTGTTTTCTGTTTCTTACGTTCTTGCACTTGCCTCTCGCTACCTGGTTATCTCTGGTGTTAGCTGGTCTTGCTGTTTCTGACAGTGGCTTGACCCTTTTGTAAGTCTATGTGTCAGCACTTCTGGGAGACCAGCTCTCCAGGTAGGATTTGGGTGCTGAGAGCTGTAGTATAGAGTCTGCTCCAGGCACAGAAGGAAACAGGAAGAATCCAGTTCCAGGTTGCTTTTCGGTTCTTGCATCCTGATGGCTCTCGGAAGGTTTCTCCAAGCAGAAGTGATGGTCTCACCTGTGCTCCCATGTGTGTCAGCATACCTGTGAGACCAGCTCTTTCTGATGGGATGTCGAACAGAGAGCTGTGGCACAGGGACAGCTCCAGGCACATATAGAAACCACTATTTCTTTATTTTTATTTGCCTCCTTTTTTAATGCCTATAACTGTTTGTGTGTATTTTTCTCTATTTCTTTAAGGGATTTATTAATTTCCTCTTCAAAGGCTTGCATCATCTTTATAAGATTGTATTTAAGATCATCTTCTTGCGATTCATTTTTATTAGGATATCCATGGTTTCTGTAGCAGTATAGCTGGACTCTGGTAGTGCCACATAGCCCTTGGTCTTGTTAGTTGTGTCCTTGAACTGTCCTTTAGGGATTTTGCTTTCCTTGGTGTTGGCTGGATGATCCTGATGGTTGCAGGACTTCTCAGGAGGGCGAGGGCAGCCATAGGCCAGACAGTGGAAGTCAGAGTTCTGGACTTTTCTGTCTGTGCCTTACATGGAGCCCACTGACAAGGGATTGGTGGGACAACATTCCCAGTTGGTAGCTCTTGGAGTCTCCCTGAGTCTCTACCAGGAAGCTGAATGCTCTTGGGGGCCCAGGAAGCCTCATCAGGACCAAAGAGCAAGCCCCAAGCTAGATAATGGATTTCAGGAGACCAGGCACCACTCACCTCTGCCAAACTGTGTCCTGGGTAGACTGTACGGGAAGGGATTAGTGGGGCAATGTTCTAAGCTGATTAATCTTTATTCTGTTTCCATGGTGGATGTGGGGGCCTGTTTAGGTCTTGAACAGTTTTATTCATTCCCTTCCACTGTTTGTGTTCTCCTGCATTTCTTTACGGAATTTATTAAGTTCTTCCTACTGTTGTTTGGTTTTCCTGGATTTAAGAGATTTATTTGTTTCCTCATTGAGCATCTCTATAACCTTCTAAGGTGGTTTTAAAGTTGTTTTCTTGTGCTTCAGCTATGTTGGAATATTTAGTTTTCTTTGGTAGATTTGCTGGGCTATAGTGGATATATACTGTCTTGGCTGTCCTTGATTGTGGCTGTACGGTGGCGTGTATGTATCTGGGATTGAGATGGTAAAAGGATTAGGTGCTGATTTCTGGTTTGTCTTTATTGGTGGGTGCTTTGTCCTTTGATTTCTGTTTCCTCTGTTTCCCTGGCCTCTTCAGCTGTGGTGTTCACAGAGAATGTCTGCTGGTGTTAGAGGCTGGGATAATGGATGAACTGGGGAAAGGAATGTTTAAAGAGAAGAATATTATGATTCATCGGGGCTGGGGTCAGAGAGGAAGGAGAGACCTCAGCAAATTTTCTGCTACAGAGCTGGGGGTGAGACTTTGGAGAGAGAAGTTGGGACTGGAGGAGCAGAAGCTCTGCAGTTAGCCCACCTGCTTCCCTGGCAGGGGTGGCCTGTGGGTCATCAGGGCTGCCTGCTGGAGTTGAGGGCTGGGAAAAAGCAAGGAATTGGGAGCGGGAGGTTTGTAAGGAAGATCTGTGCGATCCACAGGAGATGGAGCAGGGGGCAGGAAGGCTGCTGCCGAGGTTACTTAGAGCACAACCAGAGGGAAGCTTTGGATTTGGAGGCAAGGAGAGAGTGGACAAGGTCTTCAGTACCTGTTTACCTGCGCTTCTCAGCTGCATCATATTTATTCTTTATATCTTTGTATTTTGGGTTTGGCTTTTTTATGTTTTTTTTTATTACTTTAATGTTCACCATTGAGTTACTTAAATTCTTTCTGAATTTTGAATATAAACAATTACTCATGACTACCATAGTAGTATCCTAAGGGTTATGACTAATTTTCATTTTAATTTGATTCAAGGAATTTTTAAATTTTTCCATTGATTTCTTCAATGACTGATTACTCAAGGTTTCATTATTTAAGTCTCTATGTATTTGTCTCTCTTAATATTGATTTCTCATTTTGTTCTATCATAATCTGACAATATAAATGAATTTTTTGCTTTAGTTTTTATGCACTCATGTGTCTGAAGGGAAGCCATAAATTTACACAGTGGAGGAGAAGGAAAATACTGCTTATTATATCTTAAGGAGACTTTGAGATCCACTTGCTGCCCGCTGTTCTTATTTTTGAGTATCATAGATATTTTTTTCTTTTCTGTAGATAATGCATCTCTAGAACTTTCTCAAGACTGTAATATTAAATACAGAATAAAAAATATTTAAATACGAAAAAGGAATAGCTTTATGATCTAAATGTATCGTAGTTTTTAGAAAGATTCTTGGATTGCTGAGAAGATATTCCACAGCTGTTGGGTAGCATTGCTGTGGTGTTTGAATTCACTGGGAATGGCCAAAGACTTAGACTTAATTCAAATTTATATAGAATGAATTTATTTCCTGCTAACAGAAGGATGGCAGCTTTAGAGCAGAGAGCATGCTGTGCAGAAGAGGGCGTGATAAGGTGGGGTTTTCAAGGCAGACATCAGAAAGGTGTACACTACAGCCATGGAATTCACAGGGAGGCAGGAAAGTTGTTTTACTTCCCGCAGTTGTTGTTGGTCCCCGTCCCTTGCCTCACCTCCTCCCAGCTATATAGTAATAAATACTAGACCATTCCATCCCTTTCTCATAGCGATGAGCAGGCTGTACAAAAACAAAGGTAGCTGTTAATACCCCACAGCCATTATCCTATTCTCTCACCTCATCTGCTGGCCACTAGTGTCTTCCTGGCATCCAGAGCAAAAGGTCAGTGGACCTTAAGGGACACCTGGCTTCATATTAAGTTTCTTTAGTCATCACAGGGAACCAGCGTAAATTATTCCCAGGTCTGAGCACTTGAATGACCATTATAAGGGCACTCATTTGTGGGTTAGAAAAAAACCACATTGCCATCAGGTTAGAGCTGGCTGTCATGTTCCAACAGTATATCCTGTAGATATCTGACTGTTAAATTCAGAATTTTTAAAAATTTTTTATTAGCTATATTTCTTTACTTACATTTCAAACGTTAGCCCCCTTCCCAGTTTCCTGTCCATAAGCCCCCATTCCTTCCTCTCCCCTCCCACATATGGGTATTACCCTTATACATCCCCCTTATTGCCCCCCCCGACATATTCCCCTACACTGGGGGTCCAACCTTGGCAGGACCAAGGCTTCCCCTTCCCCTGGTGCCCCAACAAGGCTATTCTCTGCTACATATGCAGTTGGGGCCCTGGGTCAGTCCATGCATAGTCTTTCGGTAGTGGTTTAGTCCTGGAAGCTCTGGTTGGTTGGCATTGTTTTTATGGGGTTGCAAGCTCCTTCAACTCTTTCAATCCTTCCTCTAATTCTCCCCAATGGGGTCCTATTCTCAGTTCGGTGGTTTGCTGCTAGCATTGACCTCTGTATTGGACATGCTCTGGATGTGTCTCTCAGGAGAGATCAGTATCTGGTCTCTTTCAGCATGCATTCTTTAGCTTCATCAATCTTATCTAGTTTTGGTGGCTGTGTGTGTGTGTGTGTGTGTGTGTGTGTGTGTGTGTGTGTGTATGTGTGTGTGTGTGTATATATATATGTGTGTGTGTGTGTGTGTGTGTGTGTGTGTGTGTGTGTGTGTTGTCAGGCTCTGAATTGTCATTCTTGAGTCGTTATTTATAAACTTTGCTTCCATATCCCCTCCCATGGATATTTTTTCCCCTTTTAAGAAGGAGTAGGAGCATCCACATTTTGGTCATCTTTCTTCTTGAGCTTCCTGTGGTCTGTGGATTCCATCTTGGGTAATTCGAATTTTTGGGCTAATATCCACTTATCAATGAGTGCATACTAAGTGTGTTTTTCTGTGATTGAGTAACCTCATTCAGGATGACATTTTCTAGTTTATTGTAGTTGCCTATGAATTTCATGAAGTCATTGTTTTTGATAGCTGAGTAGTACTCCATTGTGTAGATATACCACATTGTTTTAATCCATTCCTCTGTTGAAGGTCATCTGGGTTCTTTCCAGCTTCTGGCTATTATAAATAAGGCTGCTATGAACATAGTGGAGCATATGTCTTTGTTGTATGTTGGAGCACCTTTTGGGTATATGCCCAAGAGAGGTATAGCTGGATCCTCAGGTAGTTCAATGTCCAATTTTCTGAGGAACCTCCAGACTGATATCCAGAGTGGTTGCAATCCCACCAACAATGGAGGAGTGTTCCTCTTTCTCCACATCCTCGCCAGCATCTGCTTTCACCTGAGTTTCTTTATCTTAGCCATTCTGACTGGCGTGAGGTGGAATCTCAGGGTTGTTTTGATTTGCATTTCCTTGATGACTAAGGATGTTGAACATTTCTTTAGGTGCTTGTTGGCCATTCGATAATCCTCAGCTGAGAATGTTTTGTTTAGCTCTGTACCCCATTTTTTAATAGGGTTATTTGTCTCTCTGGAGTCTAACTTCTTGAGTTCTTTGTATATCTTGGATATTAGCCCTCTATCAGGTGTAGGATTGTTAAAGATCTTTTTCCAATCTGTTGGTTGCCATTTTGTCCTCAGGACAGTGTCTTTTGCTTTACAAAAGCTTTGCAGTTTTATGAGATCCTATTTGTCGATTCTTGATCTTAGAGCATAAGCCATTGGTGTTTTGTTCAGGAAAATTTCCCCAGTGCCCATGTGTACGAGACTCTTCCCCATTTTTTCTTCTATTAGTTTGAGTGTATCTGGTTTGATGTGGAGTTCCTTGATCCACTTGGACTTAACCTTTGTACGTGGTGGTAAGAATGGATTGATTTGCATTCTTCTACATGCTGACCTCCAGTTGAACCAGCACCATTTGTTGAAAATGCTATCTTTCTTCCATTGGATGGTTTTAGCTCCTTTGTCAAAGATCAAGTGACTATAGGTGTGTGGGATCATTTCTTGGTCTTCAATTCTGTTCCACTGATCTATCTGCCAGTCTCTGCACCAATATCATTCAGTTTTTATGACTATTGCTGTGTAATACTGCTTGAAGTCAAGGATGGTGATTCCCCCAGATATTCTTTTATTGTTGAGTATAGTTTTTGCTATCCTGGGTTTTTTGTTATTCCAAATGAATTTGCAAACTGCTCTTTCTATCTCTATAAAGAATTGTGTAGGAATTTTGATGGGGATTGCATTGAATCTGTAAATTGCTTTTGGCAAAATGGCCATCTTTACTGTATTAATCCTGCCAATCTGTGAGCATGGAAGATCTTCTCATCTTCTGAGATCTTCCTCAGTTTCTTTCTTCAGAGCCTTGAAGTTTTTGTCATACAGATCTTTCACTTGTTTGGTTAGAGTTACACCAAGATATTTTATATTATTTAGGACTATTGTAAAGGGTGTCATTTCCTTAATTTCTTTCTCAGTCTGTTTATCGTTTGAGTAGAAGGAGGCTACTGATTTGTTTGAGTTAATTTTATACCCGGACACTTTGCTGAAGTTGTTTATCAGGTTAAGTAGTTCTCTGGTGGAACTTTTGGGGTCACTTAAGTACACTATCATATCATCTGCAAATAGTGATATTTTGATTTCTTCCCTTCCAATTTGTAGCCCTTTTACCTCCTTTCGCTGTCTGATTGCTCTGGCTAGGACTTTGAGTACTATATTGAATAAGTAGGGAGAGAATGGGCAGCCTTGTCTAGACCCTGATTTTAGTGGGATTGCTTCAAGTTTCTCTCCATTTAGTTTAATGTTAGCCACTGGTTTGCTGTATATGGCTTTTACTATGTTTAGGTATGGGCCTTGGATTCCTATTCTTTCCAGGACTTTTATCATGAAGGGGAGTTGCATTTTGTCAAATGCTTTCTCAGCATCTAATGAAATAATCATGTAGTTCTTAGCTTTGAGTTTGTTTAGTGGATTACATTGATGGATTTTCGTATATTAAAACATCCCTTCATCCCTGGGATGAAGCCTACTTGATCATGATGGATAATTGTTTTGATGTGTTCTTGGATTCAGTTTGCAAGAATTTTATTGAGTATTTTTGCATAGCTATTCATAAGGGAAATTGGTCTGAAATTCTCTTTCTTTGTTGGGTCTTTGTGTGGTTTTGGCATAAGAGTAATTGTGGCTTCAAGGAAGGAATTTGGTAGTGCTCCGTCTGTTTCAATTTTGTGGAATAGTTTGGATAGTATTGGTATGAGGTCTTCTATGAAGGTCTGATAGAATTCTGCAGTGAACCCATCTGGACCTGGGCTCTTTTTGGTTGGGAGACTTTTAATAACTGCTTCTATTTCTTTAGGAGTTATGGGGTTGTTTAGATGGTTTATTTTTTCCTGATTTAACTTCGGTACCTGGTATCTGTCTAGAAAATTGTCCATTTCCTCCAGATTTTCCAGTTTTGTTGAGTATAGGCTTTTTTTGATGTTTTTTTTTGAATTTTCCCAGCTTCTGTTGTTATGTCTCCCTTTTCATTTCTGATTTTGTTAATTTGGATACACTCTGTGACCTCTGGTTAGATAAAGCTAAGGCTTTATCTATCTTGTTTATTTTCTCAAAGAACCAACTCCTGATTTTGTTGATACTTTGTATAGTCCTTTTCGTTTCTACCTGGTTGATTTCAGCTCTGAGTTTGATTATTTCCTGCCTTCTCCTCCTCCTGGGTGTATTTGCTTCTTTTTGTTCTAGAGCTTTTAGGTGTACTGTCAAGATGCTGATGTATGCTCTCTCCTGTTTCTTTTTGCAGGCACTCAGAGCTGTGAGTTTTCCTCTTAGCACAGCTTTCATTGTGTCCCATAAGTTTGCGAATATTCTGTCTTCATTTTCATTAAATTCTAGAAATCTTTGATTTCTTTCTTTATTTCTTCCTTGACCAAGTTGTCATTGAGTAGAGCATTGTTCAACTTCCATGTATATGTGTGCTTTTTGTCATTGTTTTTGTTATTGAATACCCATTTTAGTTTGTGGTGGTCTGATAGGATGCATGGGATTATTTCTATCTTCCTGTATCTGTTGAGGCCTGTTTTGTGACCAATTGATTATATGGTCATTTTGGAGAAGATTCCATGAGATGCTGAGAAGAAGGTATATCCTTTTGTTTTTGGGTGGAATGTTCTATAAATATCTGTTAAATCCATTTGGTTCAAAACTGCTGTTAGTTTCTCTATGTCTCTGTTTAATTTCTGTTTCCATGATCTGTCCAGTGATGAGAGTGAAATGTTGAAATCTCCTACTATTTTCCTGTGAGGTACAATGTGTGCTTTGATCTTAGTAAGGTTTCTTTTATGAATGTAGGTGCCCTTGCATTTGGAACATAGATATTTAGGATTGAGAGTTCATCTCGGAGGATTTTTCCTTTGCTGAATATGAAGTGTCCTTCCTTATCTTTTTCCATGACTTTAGGTTGAAAGTCAATATTTGATATTAGAATGGCAACTCTAGCTTGTTTCTTCGGGCCATTTGCTTGGAAAGTTGTTTTCCAGCCATTTACTCTGAGGTGGTGTCTGTCTTTGACTCTGAGGTGTGTTTCCTGCATGCAGCAAAATGCTGGGTCCTCTTTAAGTATTCATTCTGTTAGTCTATGTTGTTTTATTGGGTAATTGAGTCAGTTGATGTTGAGAGATATTAAGGAATAGTGATTGTCGCTTCCTATTATTTTCGTTGTTAGAGTGGAATTATGTTTGTCTCTCTTTTTGTTTCATTCCAAAGAAATTATATTTTTGCTTTCTGTATGGTGTAGTTTCTCTCCTTGTGCTGGAGTTTCCCATCTATTATCCTTTGTAGGGCTGGATATGTAGAAAGATATTACATGTCATGGAATATCTTGGTTTCTCCATCTATGTTCATTGAAAATTTTGCTGAATACAGTAACTCGGGCTGGCATTTGTGTCTTATTTGTGTCTCTTATGGTCTGTATGACATCTGTCCAGGATCTTCTGGCTTTCATAGTTTCTGGAGAGAAGTCTGGTGTAATTCTTATAGGTCTGCCTTTGTATGTCACTTGACCTTTTCCCCCTTACTGCTTTTAATATTCTTTCTTTGTTTTGTGCATTTGGTGTTTTAACTATTATGTGATGGGAGGAATTTCTCTTCTAGTCCAATCTATTTGGAGTTCTGTAAGCTTCTTTTATGTTTATGGGCATCTCTTTCTTTAGGTTAGGGAAGTTTTCTTCTATAATTCTGTTGAATATATTTACTGGACCTTTATGTTGAGAGTCTTCACTTTCTTCTATACCTATTATACTTAGGTTTGATCTTCTTATTATGTCCTGGATTTCCTGTATGTTTTGGGCCAGTAGCTTTTTCCGTTTTACATTATCTTTGACAGTTATGTCAATGTTTTCTATGGTATCTTTGGCCCCTGAAATTCTCTCTTCTATCTCTTGTATTCCGTTGGTGATGCTTGTATCTATGGTTCCTTGTCTCTTCCTTTGGTTTCCTATATCCAGGGTTGTCTCCCTTTGTGCTTTCTTTATTGTTTCTATTTCCATTTTCAATTCCTTCACCTGTTTGGTTGTATTTTCCTGTAATTCTTTCAGAACTTTTTGTGTTTCCTCTCTATAGGCTTCTACTTGTTTATGTTTTCCTGCGTTTCTCTAAGGAAGTTCTTTATGTCTTTCTTAAAGTCCTCCATCATTATCAAAAAATGTGATTTTAAATCTAAATCTTGCTTTTCTGGTGTGCTTGGATATCCAGTATTTTCTTCAGTGGGAGAAGGGGTCTCTGATGATGCCAAGTAGTCTTGGTTTCTGTTGCTTAGGTTCCTGTGCTTGCCTCTAGCCATTGGATTGTCTCTGGTGTTTACTGTCTTGCTATTTCTGAGAGTGACTTGACCCTGCTGTAGGCCTCTGTGTCAGCACTTCTGTAGACCTGTTTTCCTGTTTTCTTTCAACCTTTCCTGAGAAGAGGTGCTCTGATTTCAGGTGTGTTGGCGCTCCTGGAGACTGTATTCCAGCTCTAGGTGCAGGCAGGAATCAAAGGGTCCTGCCCCTGACCGCTCACGTAGGTCCTTGCACCCAGTGGGCACAGTTGGCACTATGCTATTCTCTCTTGGGTCTGGACTGTGGGCAGAGGGTAGTTTCCTCTGATTTCACAGGAGTTTCCACACTTCTGCTGGTCCAGGTCTCTCCCCCATGGGATTTGTGTTCAGGGAGCTGTCTGGCTGGTTCAGTTCGGTCCTGGGCGCATGCAGACCGGAACCGAGGGTACTGGCGGCTGTCTGTTCCTATATCCCTGTGTCCAGAGGCACTGTGCAGTTTCTCCTTGGACTAGGGATGTGGGCCAAGGTGTGCAGAGGTGGCAGTCTGTCCTGCAGTCTCAGGATGTCCCCATGGGATTTGGGTGCAGGGAACTGTGGGATGGTATCAGCTCACTTCTGGGCAGAGCCAGACCAGTTTTATCAATTTAATCCTAGCTTTCCTTTATTTACTTATTTCCTCTGAATTATATACTGGCTAATGAGAATGAGATATTGAAATTACCCATTAGTACTTGTCTAGACATGTCTTTACCCTTATGTTCAATGTTTGTTCTATGAAATTAGGTAATCTACTATTTAATTCCCATCTATTTATAATCCTTTTGGCTTTGTGAAAGTTTGTTACTTTTATCAGTATCCTGTATAGTGAGATTTATTCACTCTAGAGCTACTGTCCTTGTGTCTTTTTTTTCTCTCTTCTATTTCCTACTCTATTAGGTTTCTTCTGTAGCTGTTGGTTTATGTTTAGGAATTGCTTAGTTTAAGATTTTCATAGATCTCTCTTTACCTCTACTTTCAAAGGATAACTTTTAGATTTAGTAGTCCTAGTGCAACGTTATTTTGCTTCAGGGATTGAATGAATATAATATATATATATACATATATATGTATATATATATATATGTATATATCTATATCTATATCTATCCATTCTCCATGTTCTCCTGGAGTTTAGATTTTTTTGCTGAGAAGTATGCTGTTACCTTGGTGTTTCTCCCTTGTAATTTTGAGTATTCTTGTTTGTGTCTCTATTCTTGGTATTGTAACTATAATATGACAACAAAGTTTTTAGTCTTTTTCCCTTTCTTCTTGTTTCTACTAGTGTTTCTAATTTCCTCATGTAACTCACAGAGGTTCTTGTTTTGGTCATTTTTTATTGCTATATGGATATATTAATTTTAAACCTAATCTTTAGTCTCTTGTATTACTTATTTTGCCTATTCTAGTATATTGGTAATGCTTTCTCCTGAGATTTTTCTTTGATTCATTTGAGTTTTTCATTTCCAAAATTCTATGGCTCTTTTTGTTTGTTTGTTTAAGAATCTTTGTTGATTTCCTGTCTAGGTTGTTGTCTTTTTTTTCCAAATTGGATATTTTATTTATTTACATTTCAAATGTTCCCAGTTTCCCCTCCAGAAACCCCCTATCCCATCTTCCCTTACCCTGTTTCTATGAGGGTGCTCCCCCACCTACCCACCCACCCCCTCCCATCTCCCTGCCCTGATATTCTCCTACACTGGGGCATCCAGCCTTGACAGGATCAAGGGCCTCTCCTCCCATTGATGTCCAACAAGGTCATCCTCTGCTACATATGTAGCTGGAGCCATAGGTCCATCCCTGTGTGCTATTGGGGTGGTGGTTCAGTCCCTGGGAGCTCTGGGGAGTCTGGTTGATTGATATTGTTGTTCTTCACATGGGGTTGCAAACCCCTTCAGCTCCTTTAGTCCTTTGTCCATTGGGGACCCTGTGCTTAGTTCAGTGGTTGCACATCTGCCTCTGTATTTGTCATGCTCTGGCAGAGCCTCTCGGGAGACAGCTATATCAAACTCCAGTCAGCAAGCATTTCTTGGCATCAGCAATAATGTCTGGGTTTGGTGTCTGTATATGGGATGGATCCCCAGGTGGGGCAGCCTCTGGATGGCCTTTCCTCAGTCTCTGCTCCACACTTTGTCTCCATATTTCCTTCTGTGAGTATTTTGTTCTCCTTTCTAGGAAGGTCTGAAGCATTTATACTTTGGTCTTCCTTCTTCTTGAGCTTCATGTGGTTTGTGAATTGTATGGTGGGTATTCTGAGCCTTTGAGCTAATATCCACTTATCAGTGAGTACACCATCTTTTGTGACTGTGTCACCTCACTCAGGATGATATTTTCTAGTTCCATCCATTTGCCTAATTTCATAAAGTCATTGTTTTTAATAGCTGAGTAGTACTCCATTGTGTAGATGTACCACATTTTCTATATCCATTCCTCTGTTGAAGGACATCTGGGTTCTTTCCAGCTTCTATCTACTGTAAATAAGGCTGCTATGAACATAGTGGAACATGTGTCCTTGTTATATGTTGAAGCTCCTTTTGGGTATATGCTCAGGAGAGGTATAGCTGGGTCCTCAGGTAGTACTGTGTCCAGTTTTCTGAGGAACTTCCAGACTGATTTCCAGAGTGGTTGTACCAGTCTGCAATCCCACCAACAATGGATCCACATCCTCGCCAGCATCTGTTGTCACTTGAGTTTTTGATCTTAGCCATTCTGACTGGTTTGAGGTGGAAACTCAGGGTTGTTTTGATTTGCATTTCCCTGATGACTAAGGACAACGAGCATTTCTTTTGGTGCTTCTCAGCCATTCAGTATTCCTTGTTGTTGTCTTTCTCATCCCGGTCTTGAATTGACTTTTATATTTGAATCTTTTATAAAGCAATACTTTTGAATTCTTTGGCATTTTAGCATCTTTTGATGTAGTTATTAAGGGCTTTGGGATTTTTGGAGAAGCCATATTTTTACTGGTTCTTCTTAATTTTGTGTGTCAGTAAGAATAAGTATTTATTCCATGGGGGGTTTTCAGAGTGACCGACCTACTTTATGAAGAAAATCCTAGGCTCAATTTATAATACTACTCAAATAGAAGAAAGCAAAATTTTATAATAAGAATATTAAAACAAAACAAATACAGAAATGTAGATAAAATCAAAGTCAAATTGCATACTAACAATAACCATAGCAAAGGAAAAAATCATTAAAGCACTTATTGGGTTAAGTAGAATAAAGAAATAGAAATGTAATGAAAGGGTGGGACAAGGAAAGGAAGTAGGAAAGAGTCAAGTGCAAACAAAATGAAGGAAAGCTAATTTAAATAACATTGAAGCCTAAAAGGAAATAATTTGAGAAAAAGAATCAGAGACAAAAATATCTGATTCAAAATAAAGAGAAATATCTGAGCAACATTAGTGGTTTATAGAATAAATATACTTCAAAGGTCTTTGAAAAATAAATTAATACACAGGGTAAAAACAAAGAAAGTCTTAAGAATGGTTGGGAATAAGAGGCGGTTTGGAGAAGTCTCCCGTGCTCTGTAACATCGGACCATGCCCGGTGTGGGACGGTCGTGAGTCTCCTTGGAGTCTGATTCATCCCTGCTCTTTACGTTGGACCTGGATATGGGTAAGAGGGCTGAGCTTTGGATCCTCACTGTGGATTTCCTTATATTAATATTTCTAGGTTGTTAAAAGTTTTTGATTAATTCCCAGAGCTCTAGAAATTCTTATTTTCATCAGCTTTATAATAAGATGATTTTTAGTGTTCATTGTTCTGCTCCTCTCATTGATGTCACCAGCTGCAACTGTTACACTTGGATTATAAATTTTTCATGTAACTGATTTTTTTATTGCCTCATCATATTGGAAAATATTAGATTCATTCTTAAAATTAACTTTTGAATTCTTCAGGTAATGGCTATGTAAAAGGTTGATTATTTTTAATCTATTCTTGATTGCTATTAAAGTTTAAATATCTTGGCTTACATTATCTGGCTGCCTTGTGTTTTATGATAATGCCTTGGGTTCCTTATGTTGTGAAGTTTTTCAGCATCTGTTTCTTGGCCATTATTATTATTATTATTATTATTATTATTATTATTATCATCATCATTATTATTATTATTGCCCTATCTGTGATCCTCATTAATGTGTTCACTTTTTATTTATTATTTTGAATTGAGTTCAGTTTTTATTCACTCAGACATTAATCTTATTCATTGGGAATTTATTTACATTTTTATTGGGCCTTAGTTCATTTCATTTTATGGTGTATGAGATAAAGACCATTTTATATGCCTGTCTTCATGCTTACTCAAAGAATTTGGGTCTGTTTTATCTAGAGGTTCCACATTAGAGGACCCGATTGTTCTTGCACTCACACAGCAGTTGGAGCTCCAGTAGCTGGGCCTAGCTCGGCTCTCCCACATCCTCACAGTATAGAAGGTCGCTCTGCACTTCTGCTTCTCCTAAGCTAAAGCCCGAGCTGCCTTTGTCCATGGTTTTGCTCAGTTGTACTTTTGAAGGAGTTACTTTTGTATTTGTATTTATTCGTATTGACTATCTTTGGTTTTGCAAGTGACTTCTTAAAATTAAATCTGTTAACTTACTTTAGGCCATACAGGATTAATAGAAATTATTATTTAAAGAATTGATATTTTATATGTACTTTTACCATTAAGAAACTTTTGATAATAATTCAAAGATAAATTGTTTTGGATTTTAATTAAATAATGATTGGACTTTAGGACATTAGTATCTGGAATTTACTTTTGTATATAAGATATAAATGTAATTTGTCCTTTGCCTATGTATTAAGTTAATTTTTTGATCATAATTAATAATGTGTCTTTTTGTTTCTAGCATCTAAAGATCCATCATTATGCTGTTTTCTCTAGACTCATTGACTTGTTCACTCATTATATTATCATGTATTATTTAGTATAACATTTTTATAATTTTAATTTCTGTTGAAAATAGATTTTGTGTGATCATAGTTTTTCCTCCTCAAGTCCTCCCAAATCTTCCCCAGTTCCCACCAATTCCACACTTTGTTTTTTGTCATTAGAAAAGAGATAACTAAAAACAAAAACAAAAACAAAACAAAACAAAACAGAAAAACTAACCATAATAGAACAAAGCAAACAGAAAAAAATGGCCAAAGGGGGGTGGGAACACATATGGATGCAGAGACACACACACTTGCACTCAGAAATCCCACAAAACCACAGCCATAATATATAAGAAAAGATCTGTGAGGTTAAAAAACAAAAAATAAATACAAGGCCCAGACAAAGAGTTATGAGACAAGAACCCTACAATTGAGAATGTTTTATGTTGGCCATCTACTGCTGGGCATGGGGCCTGCCCTTAAGTGTGGCTTTGTATACCCTGTGAGACGCCACTGGCAACAACTAATTTTCCTTTGTAAGCAGTTGTTACTTGGAGATTGCTTCTAGGTTAGAAATGTGGCTTGTTTCTGCTCAGCACTGGAACCCCATCTGGCTTTAGACATGTGCAGCCCTGTGCATGCTGACTGTCTCTGAGTTCATATGTGCATGTTCATTGGTCTTGCTGAGTTTGGGCTGCTCTTGTTTGTTGGTGTCTTCTGTCCCACTGGCTCTAACAATAGGTTTCATTCTGCCTTCAAAAAAAAAAAAAAAAAAAAAAAAAAAAAAAAAAAAAAAAAAAAAAAAAAAAAAAAAAAAAAAAAAAAAAAAAAAAAAAAAAAAAAAAAAAAAAAAAAAAAAAAAAAAAAAAAAAAAAAAAAAAAAAAAAAAAAAAAAAAAAAAAAAAAAAAAAAAAAAAAAAAAAAAAAAAAAAAAAAAAAAAAAAAAAAAAAAAAAAAAAAAAAAAAAAAAAAAAAAAAAAAAAAAAAAAAAAAAAAAAAAAAAAAAAAAAAAAAAAAAAAAAAGTTCACTGAGCCCTGAGAAGAGGAACTTGATGGAGCCATCCCATTTAGGATTGAGTATTCCAAGGTCTGTTATTCTTTGTATATTGTCTAGCTGTCAGTTTCTGTATTTGTTCCTTTGCAATGCAGGAGGAAGCGTCTCTGATGATGGCTGAGCAAGAATGGTCTATGAGTAGAAGAGAATGCTGTTAGGAGTAATCATTGCCATGTTTCTTTAGCAGAACAGTAGTGTTTGGTCTTCCCCTAGGTCCATAGCCCATTTACTCTCAAGTTCTTGGCTACTTGAGCAGTGCCAGGCAGGGTTTTCATCTCGTGGAGTGGGTCTTAAATCTAATCAGATAGTGGTCGGTTATTGCTGACAACTTTTGGGTCACGATTGCATCGATGTTTGATATAGATGGATCACCATTGTAGAGTGCAGACTTTCCAGATGGGTTGCTAGTTAGCTTTCTCCTGTGGTAGAGTGTAGAGTACCTTCGAACACCATGAACACTAGTGGGTGAAGGCTATAGGTAGGCACCAGTTCCACTTCTTAGGTATTACTTTCATCAATAGGGTCTTGCCATCAGTTTGTGGAGAGGAACTGGTAACCTTGGGGATGTAGCCCAGGTTGTTTGGAGATCTCCCTGACACCTCTTTGGCCAATAACTCAATTAGCTGTAACTCAGTCCTGGCACTGGAGGTTTCCTTTGGTGCTGAGAGATAATTTAGTTTGGGCTTTGTGTCTCCCTGTTATTTAGAGATTCCATTTGGACTTCTTCCACATATCTGTACATTTTAAGCTTCTACTCAAGTAGACTTCATGTGCACTCTCAATGGTCATTAGTTCTACCTGTTCTTGTTTGTATTCCTTCCTTTACCCACTCTTCCTTTCCCTTCTCTGATTATTTCTCCCATTCTACTCCCCTTATCTCCTCCATAACTGTACATTTCTATTTCCTCCTTCTAGAGGGATCCCTCACCATCAGTTCCTTACTCAGTACCTAACCTCTGTGGTTATATGTATTGTGGTCTGCTCATCCACATGTAAGAGAGTACATACCACACTTGTCTTTGTAGATCTGAGTTACTTTCACTCAGGATGATTTTTTCCTAGCTCCATCCATTTACCTGGGAATTTCATGATTTCAGTTTTTTTTGTTATTGTTGTTCTCAACAGCTGAGTAACATTCTGATGTATAAATGGACCATGTTTGCTTGATCCATTCATCCACCGATAGACATGTAAAGTCTTTCCAGTTTATGGCTATTATAAATAAAGCAGCAATGAATATGGATGAACAAGTGTCTCTGTGCTATGATATTGAGTCCTTTGGGTGTTGCCTGGGAGTGGTATAAGCTGGACCTGAGGTAGATCTGTTCTCAGCTTCTTGTATCTCTAATTTTCATTTTTACTTTCTTTACTTTTTCTTAATAGAATTGTTTTAGATATATATAAATAAGTTTTGAAATCAGTATTTAAAAGATTCTTAAAACAAATACTCTGAGATTTTGCTTGTAGCCATATTGATTATATTCTAAGTATGGTAACAAATTTATTTAAATGTTATAATTGTAGTCTGTTTACCTTTGGGACCTGACAGCTGTGGCGTGCTCCCGTTGTAGCCATGGAGGGAAGGGTCTTTTTATTTATTGGAAAAGCTGATAACCTTTGTTTAGTATCAGAGTCTGACTTGCACAAGCAAGATTCTTCACTGTTCAACATTTCTGTATATGAAGAACCACAGAACCGTATTACCCATCTTGACATTATAGACAACTGTACCACAAAGGCCTTAGTTTTATTGTCAATAGACCGCGACACAAAAATAAACTTTTATTTTTCAAGAGAGAGTTTGGATTCGAATGTAGTTATAGAAAAAATGAAATCTTTAGAGCCTTTCCTTCAGATGACACATATGATTGCATTAGGAAGTGCTGATCAGTTATTATTGATAACTCTGAAGGGGTGTGTGTATAAGGTGTGTGTGTGTGTGTGTGTGTGTGTGTGTGCATGTGCGTGTGTGTGTGTGTGTGTGTGTGTGTGTGTGTGTACTGATGAGTAAATAAGAACTGTGGATATCTTTACTCCATGGCTATTTCCTGTGAATCTCTCTGAAATAGATAAATGTTGGATGAGAAAAAAAAACTTCCACAAACCGGGGTGAGCTGTCAACTTATTGGGGTATACTTTCCAACTGTTACATTAAATGTCCATGGAAAAAATTTAAATTTAGTATTCTGGCCACCATAACAGTAGGTTGCTTTAATTATTTTTTCGGAGGTAGAGACAGTTCTTTCACTAAAGGCCTTTTTCATTAGTAGCAACGCCTGCTCACTTGGAAAAATGTGTAGTTTGATTGTTGATGTACTGAATGCTATTTTATTTTGGGCTATTGATAGTGTTGAGAAACTTTTTAACTCAACTGAAGTTGCTGGGATTAAAATCACAAGAATTAATGGGAGGACTACGGGCAAGTCACAGTGATGGCATTAGGTCCTATCAGAGAGCCAGAGCAGGAGAGACTTGTACTCACTTGCCAAAAGTCAAGAGACACTAGGTTGATACAGGAGTAAAATCAGAAAGGGGTGACCCTGAAGAGGATTCAGGGTGTGGAAAGGTGAGATACATGTAACTGGTAGATCAGAGGAGACGTCAGCCGCAAGTCCTGGCAAGGTCACAGAGATGTGTGAGCACTTCTTACAGAGGATGGGTGGGAGGAGGCATAAACTGAGAAATGGAGAGCAGCAGTGGAAGGAAAGCAGGGTTAGGATGTTGAGTGGAGTCAGAGGCTGCCTGTGGTACATTTAAAGGATGGTTTTTAGCAGATAACTTCATGAGAAAATAACGAAAGGCGTTATGAACAGAGGGAATCAAATAAGCTGTCATTACTGTGTGGGATTGCACGCCTCCATAGAGAACGGGACACCTGGGAAGGGTCTACACTGGACAGACTCAGGAGCTAAGAAATTCAACCTTTAGGTACATTTGCATTTTCCCTGATCTTCCTTAGCAAAAATCTAAAAGAAAGGACTGGAAAGTATACTTACAGGAGGTGTGTTACGAAGAAATATACCAAATCCTTTTTCATGGAAGTCATATTATCCAAATGATCAGCTTATTAATAACAAATACTAATAATGTTGACTATTAAACATTTAAGGATAGTAAGTGTTGAAACTAGTAAAAAGAGAAAAGGGTAATATAAGAAAATTGTACATGGTTATATTTCTAAACATAGTGGTCAGGATCCTAAGAAAGTGTTTGCAAATTGGATGCAATAATTGTTAAGTAAATATACCCTCAATCAGATTTATAGGGAAGCAACCTACGAGTGAACATCAGTCATGGAATGAAACTATTGAAGAAGAAAAACATTATCTTGTGATAAAATATATTTTTAAATTTCAATACCAATACATAAAACAAAGACAAAATTTCATAACTGGTTGAAGGCTATGAATACTTAAAACGTGTTTTGTGGTGAAAGCTTTTCAATCTTAAGAAAGTTGATCATGTCCTCCTCTTCACCCCCCCACCCCCCCTTCCCCTTTCCCACCAGGGACCCTCCCTCCCTCCCTCCCTTTCCTGTGATTGCTTTCTTCTTCCTCCCAAGTTGGACTGAAGCATCCTCACTTGGGCTCTTCAGCTTGTTAACCTTCTTCTGTGAACTGTATCCTGGGTATTCTGTACTTTATTGCTAATATTCACTTATTAGTGAGTATATACTATGCATGCCCTTTTGGGTCTGAGGTACCTCACTCAGGATGATATTTTCTAGTTCCATCCATTTGCCTGCAAAACTCAGGATGTCCTTGTTCTTAATAGCTGAGTAGTATTCCATTGTGTAAATGAACCACATTTTCTGCATCCATTCTTCTGTTGTGGGGCCCTAGGGAGTGGAGAGGTCTTGTGGGGGTGGGAGATGAGGACATCCTTGTGGAAATGGGGGGAGGCAGTATGGGATGTGGACCAGGAGGAGGATAAAATCTGGATTGTTAAGACAAAAAGATTAAGTAAAATTAAAAAAAACCACAAAAAACAACAAAAAATAATTTTGATTACCAAAAGTAAGTTTTATTTTACTGGATCACAAATAATCTGGCTCTGGTGAATGAGAGAAGTGTGGCATGTAGTTCTGACAGGTTATTGGGACTTTTGTTGAGAGCTTAGCTCTGAGTAGATTGGTAACAACTGAGTCTTTGACTGTGCTCCTTTTGTATCTTCTGAAGAATCTTTATCATGATTCTTTAAGAATATGATAAAATGAACAATATTTAAAAATCAACCATTGTATATAATTATTGCCTTTTTAGATCACATAATTACTTTTATTGAGTACACTATGCTATACCATTGTAAGCAATATACTGTTCTTCTCATCTAAATGTATATATGCACTGTGTTCTTGTTTGATGTTTTAACAGCATATATGAAGTCTACATAGAGAATTAGCTTAGACTGACATTGTAATTACACTCTGAGATTAAAATGGGTTGTTTATGTGAGCTCTGAATAAAATGGATATTACATTCATGTTCATTACATACACTCATACCCTCACTCATAGGTGACTGTATGTACATACAAAGTCGAATAAAACACACTGTGTGCTTTTTAATGTAATTATATGGAGACAGTGAAATTAAGTTATCAAGTTAATAGGAGCCAAAGATATGTCAGAGAATGTAACACAAACTGCAAAATATAAGGTATTATTAGACAATTAAACAACATAAAATATTACTGGAACATTTTAATATTGTATTTTCAGTGAGCGTATATGTCATGCTTCATCAAAAGAGTCCACATGTGCTATGTGTAACCCAGCGACTGAGAAATGCTGAGCTGGTAGACCCATCGTTCCAATGGCATGGGCCGAAGGGAAAACTTGTTTCAGGTAGGGTTTTACTATAGCTATGATAATCGAGTAGATATACTTCAGCATTACTTACATCTAAAAATATTTGTATCTAATACATTTATCATGTATTCAAATATGGTCTATGTAGTGTCCTTGAGTTTGATATAGCAGTGTTGATAGTATGAACATTTCTCTGTTTTCTCTATTAAGGATAAAGACAGTAAAAATTTCAGCTATTTATAGAATCCTAGAAGTAGTTCTATTCTAATAAGTTTATTACTATATGTGAAAAATCAATTTGTTTCTAATTATTATTCCTTTCCTTATGTACCTATTTTATTTTGACTATCATCTCTACTGTAAATTTTGAATTTGATTTTGATAATAACTCATTTACTGTTTACTTTAAAACTGAAAGCTTAGCTGGTTTTTGAAGTTTTTTCATCCAGTGAGGACTAATGAGTATTGTACTAAAGGTCTGTTCAATGTAGGCTGACACAACCATTTTTGCATATCCTCAATGGAACATTAGCACCTTTACTTCTGTTTCTTTTGTAAAACCTTCTTGGTATTTTGAGACAGTGCTGAGGGTTAAAGGCTGCAGTCTTGCTGTGTTATTTGGACAGAGGGAAGTGTAAACACACATGTAAGACTTGATGAAGATCTGACTTCAGTAACATAGGGACAGTTGTGCTGTGTGTTCATGTCTACAGAGTGTGCAGCGAGAAATCCTTAGGGGCTGGGCAGCTACAGAAGATGATGAAATGGTTCTCATGTAAAGGTCTCTAATATTGGAATTATAATGAAATCTATTCTTATCCTCTAGTAGCAGCAGCATATGCTGTAGCATGCACACATTGACACCAAAACTTTGTCATTAGAAAATAAGCATTTAAGTATTGAATTTTCCTGTTACAGGTTTCGAACTTTTGATTTGGAAATTGAAATTTGACACATTCCTTCTTTAAGATGGCCTACCTGGTGTCACAATTTATACAGCAAAGTGTAGTACATAATTCAGTTACTCCTTTAAGTTGGAAAGACTTTTTTCTTTTCTTAATAAAAATATGTACTTAGAAATATGATCTTTCCAGATAAAAGTAAAATCTCATCAATACAGACTTTATTACACACACACACACACACACACACACACACACACACTTTCTAGGTATTTTGATAATCTGAATTTATACTTGATTACATTTAAATTTTCCCCACAGTAGCTCATCTTGTGTTGGTTTTAAACATTAATTTATTTCAGAAAATTTGATAAGACATTATTTTCTGAGATATTAGTTTAATGACACACATAAAGGGGAAAATATATAACTAGGTAGTAAAGTGCATGATCTTTTAATCACCTTTCTTGGACAGAAGAAACCATCAAAGTCACGTGTCTAAGACCTGGCCTATGCAATAACTCATGAAAAAAATCCATATATCCCAAGTGCTTAGTTGCACTGAAGGACAGATACCAGGTCTGAATCTGCCAGCACAGTCTTTACCTTGTGCACCTTTTTTTGAAATGAAATTTATGTACTTTTTCTATAATCCTAGTTTTCACCTTTTCCTCTTATTTTATTTACATTTCAAATGTTATCCCTTTCCTGGTTTCCCTGTCCATAAAACCCCATCCCTTCCCCTCCCCTTCTTCTGTGAGTGTGTTCCCACTCCCAACTACTCCCCCCCTCCTGCCTCCCTGCCCTGACATCCCCCACACTGGGGAGTCCAACCTTGGCAAGACCGAGAGCTTCTCCCATTGGTGCCCAACAAGGCCATCCTCTGCTACATATGTAGCTGGAGCCATGGGTCTGTCCCTGTGTACTCTTTGGGTAGTGGTTTAGTCCCTGGGAGCTCTGGTTGGTTGGTATTGTTGTTCTTATGGGGGTTACAACCCCCCTCAACTCCTTCAAACCTTTCTCTAACTCCTTCATTGGGGACCCCATTCTCACTTCAATGTTGACTGCTAGCATTCGCCTCTGTATTTGTCATGCTCTGGCAGAGCCTCTCAGGAGACAGCTATATCAGGCTCCTGTCAGCATGCACTTCTTGGCAATATTGTCAGGTTTGGCGGCTGTATGTGGGCTGTATCCCCAGGTAGGGGAGGCTCTGAATGACTATTCCTTTAGTCTCTGCCCCAAACTTTGTCTCCATATCTCCTCCCACTTTAAAGTCCCCCTTTAAAGGACTGAAGCCTCTGCACTTTGCTTGTCGTTCTTGAGCTTCATGTGGTCTGTGGATTGTATCTTGGGTAATTTGAGCTTTTGGGCTAATATCCACTTATCAGCAAGTGTATAGTGTGTGTGTGTGTGTGTGTGTGTGTGTGTGTGTGTGTGTGTGTGTGTGTGTATGATTTTTTTTGTGATTGTGTTACCTCACTCAGGATGATATTTTCTAATTCCATCCATTTGCCTATGAATTTCATAAAGTCATTGTTTTTGATAGCTGAGTAGTACTCCATTGTGTAGATGTACCACATTTTCTGTAACCATTCCTCTGTTGAAGGGCATCTGGGTTCTTTCCAGCTTCTGGCTATTATAAATAAGGCTGCTATGAATATAGTGGAGCATGTGTCCTTGCTCTATGTTGGAGCACCATTTGGGTATATGCCCAGGAGAGGTATAGCTGGGTCCTCAGGTAGTGCAATGTCCAATTTTTTGAGGAACCTCCAGACTGATTTCCAGAATAGTTGTACCAGCTTGCAATCCCACCAACAATGGAGGAGTGTTCTTCTTTCTCCACATCCTCGCCAGCATCTGCTGTCACCTGAGGTTTTGGTCTTAGCCCTGCAGACATAATTTATAAATAAAAGTTGCACACATTTAAGGCGTGAAACTTGGCATTTATATAGGTGTACAGTGACCACAATCAAGCTATTACTTAGTCATTTCATATGACTACCTCTTTTTCCTAATGAGAATGCTTCAGATCTACCTTTACCCAGTTTCAGAGAAAAAAGAGACAAAATAACAAATACAAAACGAAAAAGGTAGACAAAAACATGGACTCTGTTTTGTTTTGGTCAGCTACTCCTGAGCATGGACTCTACCCTTGAGGGTGATTGATATACCCAGTAATACTTCATTGGAGAAAACTGTTTTTGCCTCACCGTGCAGGTAACAACTGGAAATAGCTTCTTGGTAAGGGGGTGGAACTTTGTGCCCACCTCCCCTTCTCCATTCTGGGAGCTTGGCTGGCTCAGACGTGGGAAGGTCTTGTGCAGGCTATCACAGCCTCTGAACTCATATGTGTGTCTGCCTTGCTGTGTCTAGAAGACACTCTTTCCTCGGCGTCATCTATCACCTCTGGCTCCTAACAGTATTTCAACATTCTCTTGTACATTGGCTCCTGCACCTGATTGTGAAGAGTTTGACGTAAACATTCCATTTATGGCTGAGAGTTCCAGAGTCTCTCACTCTCTGCACATTGTCTAATTGCAGGTCTCTGTGTTAATCACCATCTACTGCATGAAGGATCGTTTTTGAAGAGGTTTGATCCATTCACTGGTCTATGGGTATAGCAATATGTCCTTAGGAGTATTTTTATTACTGTGATCCTTTAGCAGAATAATAGTAGTAAGTTTCTGCCTTATATTTTTGTTCATATCTAAGCTAAGTCATAAGTATAAACATACTTAAAATTAATAAACTAAGTTGCAGTGAAATTTTTCTGACCAATCAAAGATGTAGTCAAATTCTAGGTGTTAGGATAACAAAGCTAGGAAAGAAGACAGACTAATTTAAACAAAATAATTAATGAATATCTGTATTGTGTGATTTCTTGTAGTTAACTCTGTATTTTTGTGCCAAATACATAGCTATTGGCTTTGTGAATTTCCATCTAGCCCTAATCACATAAGGTTCTGTAAATGATCACTGATAAGTGATATTATAGGCTTGACATTTATATTGAGTATGAAATTCTCTGCTTATGTTTCAAAATGTGTTTCTTAAATCTTTTAAACATAAAAAAAGTAGAAGTCAGAAGATACTTTGTTATATTGTATAATGCTCAGTTTTGTGGCTTTCATATTTAGTATTGCACTAGTATGATCTTGGAATTGAAAGAGAAGCTATGAAAATATAGCATATATATACATAGTATACACATACATATGCAATGTGTATATACTGATACTATACCTAAGATATGTATATATGTACAAAGTATGTATTTTGGTATATATATGTATATATATATATTTGTTTACCATAAATGATTCTTATATTTTAATATTGAGTTATATTTTCAATAAGCTTACATTCTGTAAATGAAATGGTATGCCTAGAAGGAATGGTATAACATAATAATGTTACCCATTATCAGTTAGGATTTTCTATACAGAATAAGACATAAAACAAAAGTTCATTATTAAATATCTGTTGTAACATGAGTTCTTATACTTTATTACATTTTCTTTGTCAAATACAGTATACATATATTTGTTCATACATTTATTGATACTTCTAATGTAGGAAATTTTCAGTTTGAATTATTAGTAAAGAATACATAACTTAATTATTGCTGTGATAATTTATATTTTCATTAAAATTTTATTGTACTAGAAGTTTTTTCTGAAATGTATAGTAATCACTTAAATTAATACTTTTACAAAATAGCATGTTAAGATAAATATGTAATCTTTTATCAGAAGATATTCATGAACAAGTAAGCATTGATATAAATATATTCTAAATTTATATCACATTTTTCAGCTTCATTGAGGATATAGAAATGCGAGATCTCAAGGCATAACTCCCTATGTTAAGTCCTTGAGGGTGGCTATATCTGTCTATTCATTTCTCCCTCAAAATATGCAGCAAGGCTTTGCATATAGTAAAAAATGTCAGTGCTAAGAGCATTCTGATATTTTTGCTTCAGTTTGAAGAACTGTTTTTAAAAGTGTCAAAGTATTAAATAATTTACTTAAAATGGAAAAGTGATCAGTCATTTCCTGAGATAATTCTTTCAATTATAATGAATGGAGAATACAGTTCTTAATTAAGAAACTTTTAGTATCTGAAAATTTTATGACACAAACCTGTAGTTATGAGCTTTAAGAGTAATAGCCTGTCTCCTTGGTGACGTATTGCGTTTGATGACTCGGACAGTTCTCAGTTACGTAGTTCTATATTGTCCTCTTCATTGCACACACGAAAGAACTGTGCTTTAGGAGAGAGAGTGGTTTCCCATAGTCATACAGTTTGTGAGACAGATGAAACTTTCACATTTATTCTGAATGGCTCAAGAGTAGATATCTACATTCTCCTTTGAAAACATAGCTTTCTTCTAGTGTAATAAGCTGAAACAAAAGGGAGCTTACATCTCATTCTTTCCCCCAACACAGCAATACTATAATTGATTGACAAGTTTGATGGACTGATTTTCCACTCATTTTCTTCTGTGACCTTCAGTGTTAGAAGTCAACTCTCTGTTTTATGGACCATTCTGTGTAGGAGGAGCAAATATTAGCTGTTAATGGTTATACTGTAATAGACTATTGTGGCTATACCATTTCACGTGCAGGTTGTAATCTTACTGACTATAACTCATCATTGAACTATATAATATTATGTTATATATTAACAACCATAATATATAATTATTACCTATGGTCTAGACAAATAACTAGTTATATAAATATATAGTTTGTATATATATATATAGTTTATAATATGTGCACTGCATATATATGTGTATAAATTTTCATAAATAGTACTGTATTTCTGGGAGCATCTCTTTCAGTGCAAGGAGCATATGAAGCTTGCTTTATGTCTGTATGCCATTCCTGGTCTCTTACAACTTAGTTCCACAGTTGATGAATTCTGGTTGGTGGAAATTTGACTCTAAGGTCATTCTGGCGTCTTCTAACAATATGCATCAAATACAATAAGTAACTTTATGTAGCTCCTTTTTGTGAACATTAATTTCTGTGGTTCTTAGGTTACTTTAAGTGTTTGATATTTTGTCTCCCTATTGTGATTTAAGCAGCCGTATATTATATCTTCATTAGAAAATACCACCGCACAAGTGACATCCACAGGAAGCCTCATATTTCAGAGTTTTGAAGAGACCATGAGTGGGGTTTATACATGTTTTCTCGAGTATAAACCAACTGTGGAGGAACCTATTAAAAATCTTCAGCTGAAATACATTGTTTATGGTAAGAAGTGAATTTAATTATATTTTAATATTTCTTAATGTTTTAAAATGTGTAAATATTTTGACAGGTTTATTTTTTATATCTTTATTATTTAAGATAGTTTTAAAATTCAAATATATTTTGATCACATTCTTTCTTTCTTTCTGAGTCCTTCCAGATCCTGTCCCCTACTCTACCCACTCAACATTAAGTTCTTCCTCAAAAAACAAACAAGACCTAAATACAACAACAGAATTCCCCAAAGCCAAGAAAACTAAAATAAAATACACCCACCCCAAACCCCAAAATGTTCCTCCAAACTGTAACCAAATGACATACACACAAAATCTGTGGCATCCATTATGTCTTGGCCAGACATTTCTGCACAGGAAGCCTGCCCTGGAGTGGTTGATATGCCCAGAGTCACTCCACTGGAGAAAACTCTTCCCTTTCCAGGGCAGGTATAAATGTCAGCTTAGTTGTTAACCTTTACACCAGTGGGTAGGTTTTCTTTCATTCATTAATTCATATATTCATTAATTCATTCATTGATTGATTCATTCACTCATTCAATCATTCATTTAAAAAATATAACAAAATAAAATATAGTATCGTAAAACAAAGTCTATAACATCTAAGTTGGACAAGGCAACCCGACAGAGAGAAAAGAGCCTAAAAAGCTACGAGAATCAGAGCCCACTCATTCACATACTCGGGAGTTTCATAAAAACATTAAACTGAAAGCCATGATATCAGCATGGAGGACCTAGTGCAGACCCGGGCAGGCCTTGTGCATGCTTCTTCAGTCTCCAAGTTCATATGAACTTTGATCATGCTGACATAGAGAGCCCTGACTTCTTGGCTTTCTCTGTCCCCTCTGCTTCCTCTTCTGCAGGGTTCCCTGAGCTCTTCAGGGAGGGATTTGATGGAGACATCCCATTGAGGGCTGGATGAACCAGGCTCTCTCAGCTATCTGTGCAGTGTCTAGCTGTTGGTCTCTATATTTGTTCTCATCCGCTGCAGTAGGAAACCTCTCTCATAGCAGAACAGCAAGTGTAGCAGAATATCATTAGGAGTCAGTTTAATCACCACTACATTGTTTTCTTTTTTCTTTACTCTAAGAACAATGTTATTGGGTTACCCTTGGTCCCTGGGCTGTTTAGTCCTAGGTTCTTGGTCACCCAGAAGCAAGGTTGAGTAGGTATGAGTTCCATTGTGTTAGGTCCTGAGTCAAGTCAGTTATTGCCCACAAGCCTTGTGCTACTGCTGCACTGGCATATCTTGCAGGTAATATGCCATTGTAGATGAAGGGATTATTGCTGGCTTGGTATTTGTTTCTCATTTGAGGACATGAAGAGTACCTTCGTGTTCCAAAGACACTGGAATGTGGGTGTGAAGGCTACCTGTAGGCACCAGCTCACCACCTCCATGCTCACTACTTTGTGTAGGTACTGTCTTCAGCAAAGAGGCCTTGCTGCCAGTTTGTGGAGAGGAAGCTGTAGTCTTGGTCTTTTGGGGTTTCTATGGGTGTACCTTTGGCCAACAACTCAAATAGATATAAACCCAGTACTAGAAGCTTTGTTTGCTGACAAGAAATGGCCAGTTGGTGCTCTGTCTCCCCATTATTTTAATTTCATTTAGACCCTCTTATTTGTACTGTATGAGGTTTCCATACTGCCCTTCAAATGGCTCATAACTTTAGCTGTCCCTCCCTGTATGCCTCCCCACAACTCTCTCCTCTTCACCTCCCCACTTGATCCTTCCATTCCAGCCCCACTTCCATTCATATCTATCTCTTCTATTTGCCTGTTCCCTTTACGCCCTTACTTTACTCTCTGTGGTTCTCCAGACTGCATCTAGTTATCATTGACTTAACAGCGAGTATCCACAGATAAGTGAACATATGCTGTATTTGTCTTTCTGGGCCTGGGTTACTTCACTCAGGATGATTTTTTTCTAGTTCTACTCATTTACTTACAAATTTTATGATGTCTTGTTCTTAAATGGCTGAGTAATACTTCATTGTGTTAATGTACCACATTTTCTTTATCCATTTTTCTGTTGAGGGACAGATTTCTAATTTCTGGCTACTAGGAATTTTTTTTTAAGATTTATTTATTTATTATGTATATAGCATTCTGCCTGCATTTATGCCTCCAGGCCAAAAGAGGGTACCATATCTCATTAGAGATAGTTGTGAGCCACCATGTGGACGCTGGGAATTGAACTCAGGACCTCTGGAAGAGCAGACAGTGAGCCATCTCTCCAGCCTGGCTATTAGGAATTTAACAGATTAGTATTTTTAAAATGATTTTTAAATGTTTATGATTTTAACAAGACTTTTTAAAAAGAACTTTGCTTTTTGTAGTCTTGTAACTAAAAGAATTCCTCATTACCCATTCGTTATGTTGTATGCCTTAACAGCAGGTTAACAAAGCAGCTTTTTCTCTAGAAAAACACTGTCGGCCAGTCAAAGCAGCAGTACAGAACCATGTTATCAAGTCATGGTGATGATATGACCATAGTTTGAACTGTTTTTACATTTGCATATTGTGGTTGATGGCTCATTCCCTCCTTTTAATTAGAACCAGGAAGCACACTATAAGTGCCTCATCTTAGATCTTAGTCTACTGAGTAATAAAATTAAGAGGGCCAATTTAATGTGAAATACAAAGAATCATCTAAACTACAGTTACTTTGAAGTTTATTCAGATTGCTAGAACTCATGTAGTAGAGTAAAAAATGGCAGGCAAAGGATCTCATGTATCTTCAGAGCCTGTGAATGCAAGCAGACATGATGGAAGGGACTTGACCCCAGAATTAGATAAAGGGAAGACCTGACAAGAAATGTTCAGTTAGAGGGTCTGTTTTTCTAATAGTTTCAACATGACTTAGGGAACAGAGGTGTGAGTGCTATACTCATTCTTACCCATTCCTCTTTGTTCCTCCTTTTTTATCCAGTGTGAAAGATGGTGCCACTCACATTTTGGGCAGATCTCAATCCCCAGTCAGAGCAGTCTGGACACATCCTCCCAGACAGCCTAGATGTGTATATTCTGTGCTATTCCAAATTTAGAAAAGTTGATGGGGAAGATTAGAAGTCACAGCCCTGACCTAACTGAGTGGGCTTAGTGTATGTAGTCCTAAGGGGTTAATCCTGAGACATGTCTCACTGTGGCCTTTGCAGCCCTGAACTCACAGCAGTTCTCTATCCTCTGCACCGCAGTGCCGGGATTACGTTTGCTACCATGCCTGACTACAAGGGTTCTTACAAAAAGGAAGGCAGAAAAGGGAGAAAGGGGAGATTTGGTAACAAAGGAGAAGTCAAGTGACTGCCTTTGACATTGATGTAGGAGTTGCATATGCCCCAATTTAGGCATCTTCCAGTAGAGAAGGAATATGTGTTGATTTTAGTCTAGTCAGTCTTTCAGCTTGTGTTCTCCAGAACTTAAAGACAGCTCATGCTGTCCCTAAACTAATATGTATGTTGCAGTACAATAAGAAACATACATGCTATTGTTTTTACAGCCAACGTTCCAAGAAACGTCCATTTATTAGTTGTTTCCTAACAAGTTTCTTACTTAAAGTATTACTCTATATTTCTAAGAGGGAGATTCTGTTATGGTAAATATTCCATTTTTTAAGTTAGACAAGTAGGCAGGCAGTGAGATTTCATCTCCATATTATTATTTCCCATATCTTAGTTTATCACATAAATACTTCAACACTTATTGTAAGAGCATATTTGCATAAGCTAGCAAATATACTTACTGAGTAGTGGTTTGTAGAGATGATAACGATAGGGAAAATTCACCATGTACATACCACATACAGGCAACGTTTTACTTTTATGTGTCCTTATTAAACACCAAGAGATCATATATTTATGTGGTATAGCTGGCAACTAGGACCACAGTGAAGAATGCCAAGTCTTGCTTCTTGTGGAAATGGTCTCCACCCAGCAATACTCTTTGTGGATATCTAGTCAAAGGATTCCACCAAAGATACTTGCAGGTCTGTATGTATAGCTGGATTGTTCATAATAGCTAGGAAATAAAACAGGCTGGATGTCCACCAACATATGAAAGGATAATAGGAAATATGACCTATATTTTAATTTATATATATGCATATGTACAGGGTAGTTATAGTTCATGGAACTGGAAAGAGGAGCATAAGAGGAGAAAATGGAGATCATAAGGGATGGTGGACGGCCAAAGGAAGGGTAATAAGAAACACATGATGTGAAAATAGTTATAGTTCATGGAACTGGAAAGAGGAGCATAAGAGGAGAAAATGGAGATCATAAGGGATGGTGGACGGCAAAAGGAAGGGTAATAAGAAACACATGATGTGAAAACACAGGGGAGGGGGTAAAGGAAATGGGAGAAGAGGATGGAGAAATAAAGCACAGCTCTAAGTGTCTACTATGTACACTTACAAGTAAGTGCCCGTAATGGTACTGTGAGATTCCCGATTGCACTGTGTAGACAATAAAAGAAGTTTAGGACACTAGTAGTTTTTTTAATTTAAGAACTATAAACCACTGAAAACCAGCTTTACACAAAGCTTTTAAAATTAAGTTTTGACAGTTTCATAAATAAGTACTATATTACAGTTTCTAGTCTTCCTCTCCCTCCAGCTCCTCTCATAGTTCCTCACTCTCTAGAGTTCATGAGCTCTTGGTCTGTAGTAGGTGATATCACACGCACGTGTGCACACACACACACACACACACACACACACACGTACATATACACACGTACATATACACACAGTATGTATGTGTGCATGTATATACTTACGTATAATTTATAAAATGGCATGTTTTTCTGTGACTTATCAAAAGTTCCTAGTGCTGTTTATCTCTCCTTCTCCCCTCTCTGTGCTGTCTTCATCCTTCTGAGAAGACAAACAGGTGTAGGCAAAAGGCCACAGAAAGAAAGCAAATGAAGATACAGTTACCTAACTTGTATTGTAGGAATGAGTACACAATCAGCAAAAGAACAGCAAGATGACGACAATGCACAGACACTTTTCAACAAGAACGTTAAATATTAACAGTTTCGATTTCCTAGCCAAAAGGGGAAGCAGGATGGGACCTAACTGTTATTTTCTTTAATCTTGATGTTTTGTAATGGGTTTATTGCTCTTTATGACTTTCTACTTAAATGAGTTATTTTGAGTATTTCAGCAATGCGTTTCTTTTCCTGCTCTGTTTTCTCTCCCTTCTTCTTTTCCTGTTGTAGTATTATTTTTGTAAACTGTTATACTTAGCAGTTTACTGTTTATTATTTTGTTAATTATAGTTAAAGATAAATGTTCACTGTTATTCTTTTAACTTTATCCTTCAATGCTCATGTTTATCTATCATTTCTGATGTTTGTATCTAACTTCCAACTCATTTGTGCAATCCTCCTGCTTCAGCCTCCTGCATGCTGGAATCTAGGCCTGTACCATTGTACCTGCCTATTACTTTCCTTATTTTTCAGCCTTGGCTTTATGTTTATAGCTCATCATGTTTTATGGATTATATTTTAGTCATTGTATTTATAGTTTTAAATTCAATGTCTCATACAACAGTTTTCTTTCAGGTCCTTCAAAAAAAATTAAAGATAGTGATTTGTATTTTCTTGAAGTTAAGGTATGGCTAGTCATTGACTTTCGTTTGTATTCATAGATGAGACTAGTCAGTTCCTTGGCAGTTAAAAGCTGCCCTGTCTTTATGTACTAAGTTTGACCGTAGTCAGCGTATAAATGTTAAAATATGGGTAGGGAATTGGACAGTAGTAAGGGACCCCAGTGTGAGTTGGGGGCTTCTGCTCAGAATGAGAGCCCAGAAAGGGCAGGAAGGACACCATTGTTTGGCTGAAGAACTCTTTTCTTACAAGGTGACTTTTAAAGTTTTATAATTGTGAATTTATTTCATTTTTGGATTTAATGTACCCTTCTTGTAAGATTTAGAGATCTGCATTAAAAATGTACTGAAATTAAGTAAAACTAACTATATTTATTAAAAATATATTTAGAGATATGTTTGCTATTTTTATCTCTGGGATTTCTTCTAAAATTTACTATTTTAATGCATAATAGTGTGATTTATTCTCTATATAATTTTTCTGTATAAAAGTTCAAAGGTGTGATTTGAGCAGCAGTTTAGTGAGATTGGCCTCCCTACGGTTGAATCTTAACTTTAGCAGTGTTAGCAGTTTCAATTTCCTTGTTACTGACAAAATATCAATAATGTGAATCTTAAATGTTGGCAAGGTTTAGCTGAGTCACTATTTTAGATTCTCTGTGATAATATTTCAAACCCAGTATACTGTGAAATAGGAGTTTGTTAAGGAGAATATAGCTGTTTATTGGAAAATGAATATGAATTTATTTCAAGTACTTATATATTTAAAATAATTACCATACATTTGAATTGCATAAATGATCATGTTTTTGTCTTTTTTTTCTTAATCTCTATAGCTTATCGTGAACCTCGTTTTTATTACCAATTCACAGCCCGATACCATGCAGCTCCCTGCAATAGTATCTATAACATTTCTTTTGAGAAGAAACTTCTTCAGATTTTAAGTAAACTGGTTCTTGACCTTTCCTGTGAAATTTCCTTGATTAAGTCTGAATGCCATCGTGTTAAAATGCAAAGAGCTGGTTTGCAAAATGAATTATTCTTCACATTTTCAGGTAAATATACAAAATATTTTAAAGGAAGACAATTTGAGAACACAACCAACTGTTTAGAATATGAATGTTACCAACCTAAATGTATTTCTCACTCTCTACTTTAACTTAATGCTAAAACCTTACAAGTAGAGTCCTGCTGATGCATGCTCCTAGGGGAGAGTGTGCTGGGGCTCTTGGCTGTTGAATGAAAGTTAATGCAGGCACTCTAGTAGTGTTGAACTACTCTAGCAGTGTTTAGTTAGAGCCATTCAGTTAGTGAAGCACTTGCTTGTAAGGTAGCTAGCACGGTAGAACAGACCCTTCATCCTGTTTAATGTGCTGCTATTAACTGTGGGATGTGGAGGTACAGAATTTCAGGAATTTATAGGGTGTTTATAGGGTTTCTTTAGCCTCCTCTTTTACTATCTTTATCTTTTTTTCTCTGTCATCTAGACTTTTGGCAGAGACAGTAGAGAGGCATGAAGCTTCAAAGGCAAGAGAAAGAGACACTCCCTTGTGTTCTGTAATTCTTGCTTTGTCTCTTCTCCCGGAAAATTTCAACATTTTCATCAACCTCAAGCCAAATGGTCAGTCAGCCTAAGCTTTTCTGTGGCCTGTCAAGGACACACTATTAGTGTACAGAGGCTTTGTGAGTCTGTGCTCCCTAGTTGTTTTAATTAGATGGTCAAGCCCTAAGGAAAACTTTTCTTTGAATCTGTCATAGGAAAGATGACATCCAGTGCAAATGTTGCAATTGTGAACCTGCTTTGTGCTTCCTCAAATGACTGATGATTTTGAACATTTAAAAATGTGTTAAGTGGTCATTCATTTATCTTTTTGGAAAACTATTAGCTCAGATTCTTTTTTTACCTTTTAAATTGTGAGGATATTTTCTTTTTGTTTTCAATGTTGTTTTTAGAAACCTGAGGTTATTAAGGACTACCATCTCTGTAGTTCTATCTGTTGATTTTACACTAAAATCCATTTTGAGCTTATTTCCTCTAAGTAGGTCGGGTTCAACTTTATGCCTTTCATATGTGGAGGTTTATGAAATTATATAGAAAAATGACTCATGTCATTTTATGGAAAATTGATGCAACTGAACATCATCGTATTAAGCAAAATTAGCTACATTTTATATATTCTGGTATACTTTATTATTTTATAGGTGTCATTGTTCGATTATTCTTATTTGTCTACCTTTATCTTTGAACCCTGATGTTCTGACTTCTCTTTGATCTATTAGAAGGGGGTTCTATTGACCTTTTTCATTTGCCCTGCTGGGCTTTTTAATGTTCAGTATTTCAACTTCATCTTTTTATTTTGCAATTTCCCTGTTGAAATCTCCATTTATATTCTATATCAGCTTAATTATTGCATTCTACTGTTTTCATTTCCACACAGTGGAATCAGGACTATACTGGTGACTTATTTGATTTTCTTGAATATTTTTAGAAATATATTTTGAGGATCTTTACTGGACAGTTCCTCAAATTCTCTCCTTACTCAATTGTATTTGGAGGAGTCACATTCCCTCAGTTTGTTTGTTTATTTGTTTGTTTGTTTCTTTCTTTCTTTCGATTGGATAATTTTTATTTACATATCAAATGTTATCCCCTTTCCCTGTTTCCTGTACATAAGCCCCCTATCCCATCCCCCCCTTTTTCTATAAAGATGTTTCCTGCCCAAGCTACCCACTTCCCATCCCCAACATTCTTCTACATTGGGGGTCCCAACCTTGGCATGACCAAGGGCTTCTCCTTCCATTGGTGCCCAACAAGGCCATTCTCTGCTACATATGCAGTTGGAGTCATGGGTCTGTCCATGCATATATAGTCTTTGGGTAATGATTTAGTCCCTGGGATTCTGGTTGGTTGGCATGGTTATTCTTATGGTGTTGTAAGCCCCTTCAGCTCTTTCAATCCTTTCTCTAATTCGTCCAATGGGGGTCCTGTTCTCAGTTCAGTGGTTTGCTGCTAGCATTCATCTCTGTATTGGACATACTCTGGCTGTGTCTCTCAGGAGACATCTATATCCGGTTCCTGTCAGCATGCACTTCTTAGTTTCATCCATCTTATCTAGTTTTGGTGGCTGTATTTATATGAATCACATGTGGGGAAGGCTCTGAATGGCTGTTCCAAACTTTGCCTCCATATCCCCTCCTATGAATATTTTTGTTCTCCCTTTTAAGAAGGAGTGAAGCATCTGTACTTTGGTCATCCTTCTCGAGCTTCATGTGGTCTGTGAATTGTATCTTGGGTAATTTGAGCTTTTGGGCCCACTTATCAGTGAGTGCATACCATGCGTGTTTTTCTGTGATTGGGTTACCTCACTCAGGATATTTTCTAGTTCAATCTATGAACTAGAATCTATTTCTATGAATTTCATGAAGTCATTGTTTTTGATAGCTGAGTAGTACTCCATTGTGTAGATGTACCACATTTTCTGTATCCATTCCTCTGTTGAAGGGCATCTGAGTTCTTTGCACTTTCAGGCTACTATAAATAAGACTGCTATGAACATAGTGGATCATGTGTCCTTGTTATATGTTGAAGCTCCTTTTGGGTGTATGCCCAGGAGATGTATAGCTGGGTCCTCAGGTAGTGGAATGTCCAATTTTCTGAGGAACCTCCAGACTGATTTCCAGAGTGGTTGTACCAGTCTGCAATCCCACCAACAATGGAGGAATGTTCCTCTTTCTCCTCATCCTTACCAGCATCTGCTGTCACCTGAGTTTTTTATCTTAGCCATTTTGACTGGTGTGAGATAGAATCTCAGGGTTGTTTCAATGTGCATTTCCCTGATGTCTAAGGATGTTGAACATTTCTTTAGGTACTTCTCAGCCATTTGATATTCCTCAGCTGATAATTATTTGTTTAGCTCTATTCCTCATTTTTAATAGGGTTATTTGGCTCTCTGGAGTCTAACTTCTTGAGTTCTTTGTGTATTTTGGATATTAGCCCTCTATCAGATGTAGGATTGTTAAAGATCTTTTCCCAATTTGTTGGTTGCCTTTTTTGTCCTAATGGCAGTATCTTTGGCATTACAGAAGCTTTGCAATTTTATGAGGTCCCATTTGTTGATTCTTGATCTTACAGCATAAGCCCTTGGTGTTTTCTTCAGAAAATTTTCCCCAGTGCCCATGTGATTGAGATTCTTCCCCAGTTTTTCTTCTATTAGTTTGAGTGTATCTGGTTTGACATGGAGGTCCTTGATCTGCTTAGAATTAAGTTTTGTACAGGGTGATAAAAATGGATTGATTTGCATTCTTCTACATGTTGACCTCCAGTTGAACAAGCACCATTTGTTGAAAATGCTTTTTTTCCCATTGAATGGTTTTAGCTCCTTTGTTGAAGATCAAGTGACTATAGGTGTGGGTTTATTTCTGGGTCTTCAATTCTATTCCACTGTTCTACCTGCCTGTCTCTGTACCAATACCATAGTTTTTTAAATCACTATTGCAATGTAATATTGCTTGAAGTCAGGGATAGTGATCCCCCAGAAGTTCTTTCATAGCTGCGTATAGTTTTCGCTATCCTGGCTTTTTCATTATTCCAAATGAATTTGCAAATTGCTCTTTCTAACTCTATGAAGAATTGAGTTGGAATTTTGATGGGGATTGCATTGAATCTGTAGATTGCTTTTGGCAAAATGGCCATTTTTAATATATTAATCCGGCCAAGCCCTGAGCATGGGAGGATCTTTCCATCCTCTGAGATCTTCTTTAATTTCTTTCTTCAGAAACTTGATGTTCTTGTCATAGAGATGTTTCATTTGATTAAAGTCAAACCAAGGCATTTTGTTATTTGTGACTATTATGAAGGGTGTCATTTCTTTAATTTCTTTCTCAGCCTGCTTATCCTTTTGAGTAGAGGAAAGCTACTGATTTATTTGAGTTAATTTTATACCCACCACTCTTCTGGAGTTGTTTATCAGGCTTAGTAGTTCTCTGGTGGAACTTTTGTTGTCACTTAAGTGTACTATCATATTATCTGCAGATAGTGATATTTTAACTTGTTCCTTTCCAATTTGTATCCTTTGACTTCCTTTCGTTGTCTGATTGCTCTGGCTAGGACTTGGAGGACCATATTGAATAAGTAGGGAAATGGTGGGCAGCCTTTCCTAATCCCTGATTTCAGTGGGATTTCTTCATGTTTCTCTCATTAGTTTAATGTTAGCTATTGTTTTACTGTATATTGCTTTTATTATGTTTAGATATGGGCCTTGAATTCCTGATGTTTCTAGGACTTTTATCATGAAGGGGTATTGAATTTTGTCAAATGCTTTCTCAGCATCTAATAAAAAATGATCATGTGGTTTTTTTCTTTGAGTTTGTTTATATAGTGGATTATATTGATGGATTTCCATATATTGAACCATTGCTGCATCCCTGGGATGAAGCCTACTTGATCATGATGGATGATTGTTTTGATGTGTTCTTGGATTCGGATTGTAAGAATTTTATTGAATATTTTTGTGTCGATATTCATAAGGGAAATTGCTCTGAAGTTCTCTTTCTTTTTTGGGTCTTTGTGTGGTTTAGGTATAAGCGTAATTGTGGCTTTATAGAAGGAATTGAGTAGTATTCCTTTTCTTTCTATTTTGTGGAATAGTTTGGACAGTATTGGTATGATGTCTTCTATGAAGGTCTGATAGAAATCTGTGTTGAACCCATCTGTTCCTGGGCTCTTTGTGGTTGGGAGGCTTTTAATAACTGCTTCTATTTCTTTTGCAGTTATGGGGTTGTTTAGATCATTTATCTGTTCCTGATTTAAGTTTGGTACTTGATATTTGTTTAGAAAATTCCCCATTTCTTCCAGATTTTCTAGTTTTGTTGAGTATAGGCTTTTGTAGTAGAATCAGATGGTTTTTTGAATTTTCTCAGATTCTGTTGTTATGTCTTCCTTTTTATTTCTGATTTTATTAATTTGGATATACTCTCTGTGACTTCTGGTTAGTCTGCCTAAGGGTTTATCTGTCTTGTTGATTTTCTTCTGAAACAGCTCCTGTTTTTTTTTTTTTCCTGATTCTTTGTATAGTCCTTTTCATTTCTACTTGGTTGATTTCAGCTCTGAGTTTGATTATTTCAGGCTTTCTACTCCTCTTGAGTGTATTTGCTTCCTTTTATTCTAGAGCTTTTAGGTGTGCTGTCAAGCTGCTGATATATACTCTCTCCTGTTTCTTTTTGCAGGCACTCAGAGCTATGAGTTGTCCTCTTATCACTGTTTTCATTGTGTCCCATAAGTTTGGGTTTGTTGTGCTCTCATTGTCATTAAATTCTAAGAAGTCTTTAATTTCTTTCCTTATTTCTTTCTTGACCAGGTTGTCATTGAGTATAGTGTTATTCAACTTTCATGCATATGTGGGCTTTCTGTTGTTTTTGTTGTTATTGAAGACCAGCCTTAGTCTGTGGTGATCTGATAGTACGCATGGGATTGTTTCTATCTTCCAGTATCTGTTTGTGGCCTGTATGGTCAGTTTGTGGAGAAGGTACTAAGAAGGAGGTTTATCCTTTTCTTTTAGGATGGAATGTTCTATAAATATCTATTAAGTCCATTTTGTTCATAACTTCTGTTAGTTTTCCTATGTCTCTGTTTAATTTCTCTTTCCACGATCTGTCCATTGATGAGAATGGGGTGTTGAAATCTCCTACTATTATTGTTTGAGGTTCAATGTGTGCTTTGAGCCTTAGTAAGGTTTTTTTTTTTTTGAATGTAGGTGCCCTTGCATTTCAAGCATAGATATTTAGAATTGAGAGTTCATCCTGTGAATTTTTCCGTTGATGAATTGGAAGTGCCCTTCCTTATCTTTTTGATGAGTTTTGGTTGAAAGTCAATTTTATTCCATATTATAATGGTTACTCCAGCTTGTTTCTTCAGACTATTTGCTTGGAAAGATTTTTCTATCCTTTTCCTCTGAGGTAGTGTCTGTCTTTGTTTCTGAGGTGTGTTTCCTGTATGCAGCAAAATGCTGGGTCCTCCTCACGTATCCAGAAGAAGACTTGTGGTTAGTCCTGGAGTAGAGGGAAAAGTAAGAAGGGCAAGGAACAGGAAAGGTGGAGAAAGGAGGGAGATCTGGCAGCTCGACTAAAGGGAAATGAAAAGAGAAGATAGGTGAATAATGCAGTCGAGCTACCTAAAACAATTCCAGAGCTCAAGAGGCAGAGAAGGTTGAGCATCAACTCTGGGGCAGCCAGTGTTCTTGGAAAAAGTTAAAAAAAAAGTATCAAAGAGGGAACAGGACATGGTAGATCTGGTCTCCTGAATTGGAATTTACCCGAGAGTCTGGTTTCTTTCTTGCTACTGAAGCAAGTGCTTTTGTACTAGCACTCACTGTGTAGGGCGGTTGTTGTCCAGCTATCAGGGCTTGCTGTAGAATTTGCACTGGTTCCTGCTTGGATGCAATCTGCCTTCTTTTGTTATTCTTTTGCTCAGTTTATCACAGTAGCTGTAGTTGTAGAATCTCCATGCCTGGCTCCTGTCCTTAAAGGGAAGCCACATGGTGTTTGCCTCTTGAGCATGGTGGAGACTGCAGGTCCTTGTAGATGTTCTTTATCCAGCTGAGGACATTTGCCTCAGCCACAAGTGAGTGACTCTCGACCTTGTCCTTTCCCTTAGTGATGTGGTCACAAGCTGGAATCTCTTCTATTGTCACTAAAGAAGATGGAGTCAATTCTCCTTAATCATGCCATGGTGGTCTTTTGATATACTGCTGAATTTGATTCCATATTGTTGAGTTTTTTTGCATCTATGTCCATAAGAGTTATTGGGCTGAAGTTTCCCTCTTTTAATACATTTATCTGAGCTTTGTATCAGGATAAGCCTTTCATTCTGAGGTATCATTAGGTAAGTAATCCCAATGTATTATCTTACTCTGGAGCAAATAGGTTTGTTTTCTAGGATATAGTGTAAACATTGGTGCATTTTTTTATTTGTACATTTTCTTCTTTGACATTTTATAGTATGTGTAGTGTACTCTGATTACTCTTCCCCCAGCCCCTTTCTGAGTTCATTCCCTCCTGTGCCAGCTCTCATTCTGTAGGTATTTCTTTCCCGTGTTCATTAATTTTAATTTGTGACTCACAGTTTAACTAGAGCTGTAGTGTGGTGGAGGGTTGGAGATGTCTTTTCAAGTTTGATTTGCTCACTAGCAGCTCTACAACTAGAAACCATCCCTCTGCATTTGCTGAACTCCACTAGTTAATAATAAACCAACAGGAAATGGGAAGGCCCTGTGAGCCCTGTTTCCCTTCCACAGCTGGGGACTAGAAGAGCTTGTCTTGTGTGAATCTAGTGCCAATGTACACAACTGAGTTCATGTTTTCCAGAAGAGCAGTGATTGCTCTTAACCTCACAGCCACCTTTCTAGCCACCACTGTTTATAATTTTAGTGATATCTTATTTAATTTAGTATATTGTTCCTTCCCCTTTTAAAAATAGAATTTGCTCATATTTTTTTCAAGTTTCCTTTATATAAGCTTCGTTTAAAGCAGTCTGCGTAGGGCTCTGGCGCCAGGGGTGGAGGGGGCTCTTCATGGCGATCTCTTGGTCAGCTAGGTGCTCAGGTTCAGGTGAGGGGAGAGGGAGCAGCTTTCCAGCCCCCAGCTGCTGGTCCTTCTCCTCTGTGCCTCTGCCACTTGGGTTGCTCCGGCCAGGCTGAGCCAGCAGGAGACTGACTAGCCAGCGAGGGGTGCAGGGGAGAGCAGATCTCTTCCCCAAGTGGCAGTGTTATAGCTCTTATGACAGAAGCTCTCAGACGATGATTAATTCCTGCACACCTTTAATTCTGAACATGACTCTTAAATACAGTTTTTGGGATAGGTCTGACAGCAGGTACTTCCTATTGGTTTGGCCTGAGAGCTTGGGAAGACCTCATCTACATATTCCGGGGCATGGGCCTGTTTCTATGACTGATCTGTCAACTTCACCTGTGGAGGAGAGGCTTGGGGAGTTGTCCTATGTGACTGATCTTTCTGGAGCCTTGGTAACCTGTGGTCACGTCCTCACCTATGGAGGCGGAGCTTGTGTCATTTTCATACATGACTGGTCTGTCTCAAACCTTACTACAGGGGTCTTTGTGGGGCACAGCTACGTGAGGCCCTGATATCTCGACTAGGAATCAGGGTACCTTTCACCACCTGCTGCCCCACAAATCTGTGTCTTTCTTTTGTCTAAAAATGTCCTTATTGTTATTCTTGTGTGTTGGTCTATTTGTGTGTGGGTTTATGTGCCACAGTGTGCACATAGAGGCCAGAGGACTCTACTCTTTGTGTAGGTCATACTCTTGTTCTACTTCTACACAGCTCCTGGGAACAAACTTACAGCTCATGTTTCTTTTTTCTATTGAGCCTTTGTTTTGAGAAATCGTAGATTTCTCATATTGAAAAATACTAGATTTTGCTAGTTTTCTTATAGTTCTCTTGATTTTTTTCTTCAACTAGGTGTGTGTGTGTCTGTGTGTGTGTGTGTGTGTGTGTGTGTGTGTGTGTGTGTGTGTGTGTGTGTGTGTGTCTGTGTCTGTGTGTGTGTGTGAACATTTTGGGGATGTTGACCCTGGGTGTCATCCTCTGTCACTTTGCAAGTTGTTCTTTTGCAATGGGATCTCTTGCTGCACTTGTACCTTGCTGTCTTCCTCTTTTGACCAGGCAGGACATGCCTCTGCAGAATAGTGCTGGCATTGCAGATTCGTGGTACCATCATGAGTCCTCTCCATTCTTCCCTGAATGCTGGGAATCTGAACTTGGGTCTTCACTGTCCAAATACATTTACTCATGTTGTCCAAGACATAGATAAGAGGAATTCTTAAATCTTTGTGAAGAATCAGTGCAATTGTATTCTTTCTTGAAACTAAGACTCATCCTTTCTTTCATTCTGATTTCTAATATGTATGAGAGAAACATTGTTTCTCCTGCTTCTTTTGTGTTTATGTTAGCTGTAGTATACTTTCCACATTCTTTTCTTGTATTCTGTGTTTATCCTTACATTTAATATAGGTCTCTATGGAAAACTTGCCCTCTGGTCTTAAAAATAAAATGATAAATTCTATCTTAGTTCTTAGTATTGTATAGTCCTTATATGAGACAAATTACTTGTTTTTTCTTCTTTCTGGATTACTTCTCTTATTTCTGATGTTTGATTATAGCATGTTTTACATAGAAATGAAGGCTCTACCTGCTTATGTGTGAAATTTATGACATGTTTGATTTGAGGGTATTGGCCATTATTTACTCAAATTTACTTAAAGTACTCTTATGGGTGTTGATGTATGTGTTGGCTCTCTGTGCCTCTTCACCTTCATTCACTTCTCCTCCTCCTCTTTTTCTTCCTTCTTTAGTTTTTTGTACATTAGCCTAGTGTTTTCTGTGTCAGGTAAGCCATGGCTTCTCAGAGACATCAGAGTTAGTAAATTCATAGACAATTAAACAGCTCCATGCAAGATTGTTTGTAAAATTGTGGGGAAATTGAGCTGATTAATATTATGTATTCAATTAACATAGGGTTTATTTGAAAATAGTCTGAATGGCTAAGTATTTCCGAATGGGAAAATAGTCGAATGGCTAAAAGTATGTAAGTAGTATTAATGGAAAAATTATCAAGATTACTATTGGCTATTTCACAAGTAATTTTAAATAGAAAACTGAAGTACTTACAGTTTTTATTGTATTCTTTTAGCTGTAAATAATGACAAAGCTACGCCTGTTTTTTGTTTTTGTTTTTTTGTAGAGTGTAAAGGGAGTCTTAAGATATTAAACAGTATATTTCTGAATTAGTTATAGGTCTGGGCTTCAAGTAACAGGCTTTTTTTCATGTTTTTATTAGTTCTGAGATTTAACAAAGGTATTTGACTATGAGATTAAAATTATACTCTCTAACCATTAGTTGTTGGAAATCCTTGAAGTGCCTGTTTTTATCCCAGCTTTGAGGTTGATATCTTAGGACAGCAGAAGTTTTGCCCATCATTTTGCAGAGATATTCATCAGTCCAATATTGTTATGTCCATTGAGTTTTCCTGATGATCATGTATTTATTTGAAATAAAATTATATTTTACATATAGTTATTTCTATATGGGCAAAACATATATGTGCTAGTATACATGAAAATACTTATATTGGTTAAAAGTGGCCACAGCTTTAGTTCAAATCCCATTGAATTTCCAATGTTGTTGTTACAGTTTATCTTTCTCCTTTTAGTTTCTATCTGCACAGTAAGCATTAATTTAGTGTAGAGAAATCCAATAGATAAGAAGAGAGGTTGGTAAATAAAGAATGAATATGTATACAGAGTTAAAATGTACTTTGTAAAATTTGAAGTAATTTTGTTGTTAAATACTACAAATGTAAATATCTCAGCATCAGTTACTGAGAAACTTAATTTCTAAGATTATTGTAGAAGTGAGGTTTTCCTGATTTATGTACAACAAATACTTAGCTTAGGATTTTGCTGAGATATTTAGCCTTAGAGAAAAATTCCAGACTTAATATAGAATACTCATAGTTGACAAATGATGTTTCATTTTTCAGAATTTAAATATTTTGATAGAGTATATAAGAATAAATATAAAATGTAATATATTTTCTCAGTTGCATCTATAGACACTGAAAAAGGATCCAAGCCATGTACAGACCATAGTTGTGAAGCTTCCAAAAGATTATCTAAGGTATGTTCTGTGCTGGCGGAGGAGAAGTGAATGAAAATGCTCTTTGTTTAAGGAATCATCTTAGTCTTTGTTAGCTGTGAGTAAAATGCATAGAGCTCATGGGATTTCACCTTCCACAAAATAAGAAATTAATACAATTTGTACTTGACAAGCACTTTAAACATAACATTGTTTAACTGGTTATATAAAGAATTATTTCATTTATTTGGACTTATTTCACATGACTAATTTGTATTTAGAAGAAATCATGGCTGCAGTTTATTTAGTCAATTCAGTTTTCACAGGTTTGCACATTAGCCTTAACTAATGCAGCTTTGCTAGACTCACTTGTTATAAGTTATTTCATGGATATTTAGTATTTCTGTACGGTCATCATGTCATGCACAGATACACGGTTACATGTTGCTCTTATGTCTTTACTCATTTATCTTATTTAATTTGGATTGCTAGAGTCAGAGCAAAAATGAGTCGATGTGCTGAGACTAGAGAGCTTCTGTCCCTAGACTAAAAGCGTCTTGTCTTCCGAAGACAAGTGCGATGGCAGCTTTGGATTTAACTTTAGTAGAGTCAGGTTTTCTTGTCCTCTTCATTTACTGGACTATGCTTAGAGTAGCTGTTAAATTTGTCTAGTACGTTTTCTGATTTTATTTTTTAGGAAACACATAGCTGTATTATATGTTTTAGTCTTATTAAGGATTTTCTGATTTTTGTATACTCTGTTCTATGCAATGTGTGTTATGTTATTTGTGGTCACATTCTAAAAGGTATATATATATATATATATATATATATATATATATATATATATATATATATATAAAACCTTTCTTTGTGTCATATATTTGCCACTTTAGTAACAGCTCCAAACTGAATCATGGTGGTGCCCTTCTATACCACAGTTATGTTCCCCATGACTCCCCCACTGCTACTCTAACTGTAGAACTCATTATTCTGTGCTATTTTACAAAAATCTCACAGAGATTAGATAAACAGACAGTTACTATCCTTATTAACACTATGGTCATTTGTTGTTTTTATTATAGCCATTCTAACTTGAGTGAAATGAAGTGGAATCTCCTGTAGTTTTGTTGATGGTGCTTGGTTTTTGGCAGTTTGAAACAAGATCTCACATTGTAGCCAAAGATGGCTTTGAATTCATGGCAAGTTGTCTTACATACCCTCCTGAGTTCTGGGATTCCTAGTGTATGTCTTCATGTATTTTTTAAAGAGTTTTACTTATTCTTTGGGACTCTCTGTGTGTTTACAGGATGTTTTCACCATATTACCTCCCAGTCCCTAATTATAACTCGTCCCAGATTGCTCCCATGTACCATTCCTGACTTTATGTCCTCTTTTCCTTCATTTTCTACTGATGGAGTTTAACTAATGTTGTCACGTGCATATTGTGCATATTGTGTGGCATTTCCTCCCACTGGAACAGGGAAGGTCGAGCCCCTAAAGAAAGCTCACTCTTTCTGCTAGCAGCCATCATGATTCAGTAACTTCTCAACTAGGGGTGTGGGTCATGCTCTCCCCCTTCATCTAAGCTGGAATGTTGACCGGCTTGATCTGTATAGTAAGCCTTAGCTGCTTTGAATTTATGAGTGTAGTGGCCCAGTCATGTCCAAAAGATGTTGTTCTTCCACAGTCCTCCCTGCTCGCCCAAACACCCATGCCACCTGGGACACCCACAGAGCCCAGCTAACACGGAGCCTACTCACCCTGCTAAGCTCCATCTTCCTTCCAGTCTGCTCCTCCACCTGGGCCAGATCAACAGTTGATCCCCTCCCACACTGTACAGCCTGTCTGCCTCCCAGAAAGTCTACAGGAGCCAGGACATGGGCTGCCTGTCTCCCAGGAAGTCCTCAGTAATGAGGGACATAGGAGGCCTGCTCTAACCAGAGATACAGGAGGCCTACCCTTACCAGAAACAGCACTGCCTGCCTCCAAGGAGGCCTGCTCTAGACGGAGATACCCAGATCAGTTAACACCAGAGATAACCAAAATGGCAAGAGGCAGGTACAAGATCATAAGCTGCAGAAGCCAGTGTGATTTGACATCATCAGAGCCCAGTTTCCCCACCACAGCAAGCCCTGGATACTCTAACACACCTGGAAAACAAGTTAATGACCTAAAATCCCATCTCATGAAGATGATGGAAGCCTTAAGGAGGATGTAAATAACTCCCTCAAAGAAATACAGGAAAAAAGAGGCAAACAGGTAGAACCCTTAAAGAGGAAACAAATAAATCCCTTTTAAGAAATACAGGAAAATACAATGAAGCAGATGAAAGAATTGAACAAAATGGTCCAAGACCACAAAAATGGAAATAGAAACAAAGAAAACACAAATGGAGGCTACCCTGGAGATGGACAATGATGGAATAGGAAAAAGATCAGGAGCTACAGATGCAAGCATCACCAACAGAATACAAGAGATAGAAGAGAGAAACTCAGGTGCATGAGATAACATAGAAGATATTGACACATCAGTCAAAAATAAAAAAAAGTGTAAAGTTCCTAACCCAAAATATCCAGGAAATTTGGGACACAATAAAAAGATCAAACCTAAGGATAATAAGAATAGAAGAGAGTGAAGATACCCAGATCAATGGGCCAGAAAACATCTTCAACAAAATCAGAAGAAAATTCCCTGACCTAAAAGAGAAATGGGCATAAGTGTACAAGGAGCCTGCAGAATACAAATAGATTGGACCAGAAAAGAAAATCCTCTTGTCACATAATCATCAAAACACTAAATATACAGAATAAAGAAAATATTGAAAATCTTTCTAAACTCTCTTCTCTGGTTCCTTGAGTCTTGGGGGGAGAGAGTTGGTATAAATGTTCCACTTTTGGATGAAGACACTACAGATGTCCTCCCTGTACTGTGACCAGTTGTGAACCTGTATTAACTGCTGCCCTAGTCTGTACAAGGAAGCTTTACCATGAGGACTATGGGCTGTACTATCGTGGCTATAGAGTAAAGTATTTACATAACTATATACTGTGTGCATTTAGCAGAATATCATAGTAGATTCACCTGACCTGTGAGCTACTTTCCTGTGGGCTTTCGGCCAGATCCTGTGGAGTGGATTTTAAATCACTCAGAAAGAATGCAGCAGGAGATGTATCTATTTCTATGCACATAGAATGCTAGGATTAATATTGTGAAAACAGTTACCATTGCTGTATCTACCTATTGTTCTTTTATATCCACTAGTGATTACTCTGTAAAAAACATTCAGTACATGCATGTTCACAGGTCATATATGTTCTTGTTGGCTTTTTACCCTCCATTAATATGAAATGACTTTCTCTAGCTTTTATGTTGTCTGAAAGTCTACTTAGTCAGAGATCAAGCAGCTACGTTGGCTTGCTTCCCACTTCTGTTTGCCTGGTCATTAACTCCCATTCTTTTAAACAACCTTGTGTTTAGTTTTGACCAGCAAAGTGTGTGTTCGTACGTGCGTGTGTTTAGACAACAGGTAGAATCTTGTCAAAATTTGAGTTATTTCATGTCTATTAATTGTAGAGGGAGCACTAATGAACACTCTTGCTGATCTGTGTTATTTTATTGACTCTTCTTATGGTTGGTTTATTAATATTCTTTTCTTTTTTCCATGTATTTTAAAAGTATGTTGTTATTAATTATTTTCTGTACGAGTGCTCTGCATCTGTGTGTGTGTGTGTGTGTGTGTGTGTGTGTGTGTGTGTGTGTGTGTGTGTATCATGTGTGTCTGTATAATTTGGGGGGTTTCAGAATCCAGACCTGGAGCTACAGGTGACTGTGAGCTGTAGCACTGCAAATTGAATCCAGGTCCTCTCGAGTAGCAAGTGCTCTTCACGAAGCCTCTCTCCAGCCTCCTCGGCCCAATTTGTGTGAGGCTTTGCTGTTGCCTGTGTTTGCTGTGCTGTATTCTTTCCGAGTTCTTGTCATTTTATCCAATACTTGTGATTGCATTCTTTCTTGTGATCTTACAATTGAAACTTCCATGTTTTCCTGTGTTTAATGTTTTGTTTCTTCTGCAGTATTGACTTGGTCGTCACACACAGCTTTAATTTTCTTAGAAATGTCATTATTTTTCGACTACTTTCAAAAGGTAATTGTTGGATATAGCAATCTTGGTTGATAGTATTTCAAGTTTAAAGCTTGAAATAAATATTTTAATGTTTTCTTGGATTCTTGATATTATATGTTAATATATGATATTATGTTTAACTTTTTAAAGTGACTTGTTATTTTTCTTTTACAGCTTCTTCTTTTAGGTAATTTTGGCATCGTGGTTATATTCTTTTGTGGATTGGTAATGCATACACATTACCAATATGCATTAAAATTCTATTGCCTGTTGTTTCCTTATAAATTTCCCCCTACCCTCCCCAAGAGTTTGTACTTTCATCAGATAGATTTTCTATACATTTAGTTTTTTTCTTTTTATTCTCTGCTCTTTCTTCTGTGACATGGGTTTTTAGTTTGGTCTTTAGATTTTATCCCAGAGTTGGTAGAGATTTTTATCATGCATTCATGGTTGCTTGCTCATTTATTTATCTTTGCCTGTGTCTGAATGTAACAGTTCCTCTTCCTAACTTTTCATTCTTGTGTTTGCTCTTATCTGTGGGGAATCTTAATATGGAACTTGTTTATTTTTTATTTTCTTTATTGGATATTTTATTTTTACATTTCAAATGTTACCCCTTTTCTGTTTCTCCTCCAGAACCCCCATGCCATTCCCTCTTCCCCCCTGCTTCTGTGAAGGTGCTCCCCTTCCCTCCCCCCCCCACCCATTCCTGCCTCATCACCCTGGCATTCCCCTACACTGGGGAATCTAGCCTTCACAGGACCAAGGGCTTCTCCTCTTATTGATGCCAGACAATGCCATCCTCTGCTACATATGCAGCTAGAGCCAGTCTGTGTACTCTTTGATTGGTGGTTTAGTCCTGGGAGCTCAGGGGTGGGGGTGGGGGGTCTGGTTGTTTGATATTGTTGTTCTTCCTATGGGGTTGCAAACCCCTTGAGCTCCTTCAGTCCTTTCCCTAACTCCTCCATTGGAGTCTGCATGCTCAGTCCAATCAATGGTTGGCTGTGAGCATCAGCCTCTGTATTTGTCAGGCTCTGGCAGAGCCTTTCAGGAGACAGCTATAACAGTCTCCTGTCAGCAAGCAGTTCTTGGCATATATAGGAGCCTCTGGATGGCCTTTTCTTCAGTCTTTGCTTGATACTTTGTTCCCTTAATTCCTTTAGACAGGAGCCATTCTGTTAAAAATTTGGAGATGAGTGGGTGGTCCCATCCCCCAATTGAAGGCCTTGCCTACCATCTGGCTATGGTCTCTACAGGTTCTCTCTCCACTTCGTTGGGCATTTCAGCTAATCTCATTCCTGTTGGGTACTGGGAGCCTCTTTCTTTCCTGGCATCTGGGACTTGCTAATAGCTACCCCAATTTCCCCATTCCCCGTTGCTACAGACCTTTGTTCAAATTCCTGACCCACTGTATATCATCCCTCTTTCCTCCCGTACCTGATTCTGCCTCCCTGTTTTCCCCCTCCCTCTCCTCTCTTCCTCCCAAATCCCCTCCACCCTCTAAATCCCATGAGCATTTTGTTCCCCCTTCTAAGAAGGACTGAAGCCTCCACATTTGGGACTTCCTCCTTCTTCAGCTTCATATGATCTGTGAATTGTATTCTGAGCTTTTGGGATAATATCCACTTACCAGTGAGTGCACACCATGTGTGTTCTGTGATTCCATCACCTCACTCAGGATGATGTTTTCTAGTTCCATCCATTTGCCTAAGAATTTCATGAAGTGGTTGTTTTTAATATCTGAATAGTACTCCATTGTGTAAATGTCCCACATTTTCTGTATCCATTCCTCTGTTGAAGGGCATCTGGGTTCTTTCCAGCTTCTGGCTATTATAAATAAGGCTGCGATGAACATAGTGGAGCACGTGTCCTTTTTATATATGTTTGAGCATCTTTCAGGTATATGCTCAGGAGTGGTATAGCTGGGTGCTCAAGTAGTACTATGTCCAATTTTTTGAGGAACCACCTCAGAAAATTTTGTGATTTCTAGAGTGGTTGTACAAGCTTGTAGTCCATCAGCAGTGGAGGAGTGTTCCTCTTTCTCCACATCCTCACCATCATCTGTTGTCACCTGAGTTTTTGATCTTAGCAATTCTGACTGGTGTGAGGTAGAATCCTGTATATAGCAAAATGCTGGGTGCTGTTTAAGTATCCAGTCAGTCAGTCTATCTCTTTTCATTGGGAAATTGAATCCCTTGATGTATTAAGGACAAGTGATTGCTACTTCATGTTATTTTTGTTGTTAGAAGTAGAATTATGTTTGTGTGGCTATTGTCTTTTGGGTTTTTTTTTTTTTTTTTGAAAAAAGATTACTTGCTTTTTTGTGGGTATAGTTTTCCTCTTTGTATTCGAGTTTTCTATCTCTTACCCTTTGTTGAGCTGGATTTGGGGAAAGACATGTAAATTTGGTTTTGTCATGGAACATCTTGGCTTCTCCATCTATGTTAATTGAGAGTTTTGCTGGATACAGTAACCTGGGCTGGCATTTGTGTTCTCTTGGGGTCTGTATGACATCTGCTCAGGATCTTCTGGCTTTCATAGTCTCTGTTGAGAAGTCTGGTGTAATTCTCATAGGTCTGCCTTTATATGTTACTTGACCTTTTTCCCTTACTGCTTTTAATATTCTTTCTTTGTTTTGTGCATTTGCTGTTTTGAATGTTATGTGACGGGAGGAATTTCTTTCCTTGTCCAATCTATTCAGAGTTCTGTAGGCTCCTTATATGCTCATGGGCATCTCTTTCTTTAGGTTACGGAAGTTTTCTTCTATAATTTTCTTGAAGATATTTACTGTCTCTTTAACTTGGGAATCTTTGCTCTCTTCTATACCTGTTATCCTTAGGTTTGGTCTTCTCACTGTGTCCTGAATTTCCTGGATGTTTTGGATTAGGAGCTTTTTGCATTTTGCATTTTCTTTGACTGTTGTGCCAATGTTTTCTATGGTATCTTCTGCCCCTGAGGTTCTCTCTTCTATCTCTTGTATTTTGTTGGTGATGCTTGCATCTATGATTCTTCATCTCTTTCCTAGGTTTTCCATCTCCAGAGTTGTCTCCCTTTATGACTTCTTTAGTTTCTATTTCCACTTTTAGATCTTGGATGGTTTTGTTTGTTCGTCACTTGTTTGTTGTGTTTTCTTGTAATTCTTTAAGGGATTTTTGTGTTTCCTTTTTAAAGGCTTCTACCTGTTTAACTGTGTTGTTCTGTATTTCTTTAAGAGAGTTATTTATGTCCTTCTTAAAGTCTTCTATCATCATGAGATGTGATTTTAAATCAAATCTTGCTTTTCTGGTGTGTTGGGGTATCCAGGGCTTGCTGTGGTGGGGGAACTGGGTTCTGATGATGCCAAGTGGCCATGGTTTCTGTTGTTTAGGTTCCTGCCCTTGCCTCTCGCCATCTGGTTATCCTGGTGTTAGTTGGTTTTGCTCTGACTGGAGCTTGTTCCTCTTGTGGACCAGTGATCTTGTGTGTGTCAGCACTCCTAAGAGACCAGTTCTCTTTGGGCGGGATTTGAGCGTGGAGAGCTGTGTTACAGCTTTAGCTCTGGGGTGCGGATGGAAACTGGAAGGATCCTGTCCCTGGCTATTTCATGATGCCTGTGCCCAGTGTGCTCCTGATGGGTGCCTGTTTGACCAGTTATTGGAGCAAAAGTTTGAGGTCTCATGTGTGATCTTAGGGACAGCACTCATGGGAGACCAGCTCTCTCCGGGCAGGATTTAGGTACGGAGCTATTTTTTCATCATTCCTATTTGTTTTATTTTCTCTAATCTGAAATTATGTTGCTGACTTTTTCATCTATGTTCTTGAGTTTTTCAAGTCCCGAACTGATTTCTATACTTTAATTCATTGCTTGTTTGTATCATTTTTGAAGTCGCTGACCATTTTTATAAATAAACCTTTAAATAATCTTTAGCGTTTTACCCATTTCAGTATCTTTAATTTAGTTCTTTAGGGCTCATGACCTTGGGGCTCACGACCTTGAAGGAGGCGTGTTGCTTTGCATTTCTCTATTGCCATTTGCTGATGTATTGATTTGTCTCTCTCTTCTGGTTTTATCTACTTATCTTAATAATCAGTCTACTCTTGAGGTTTAACCCCAGTGCAACTGAGAACATAAAAACTAACTACCACAAGCACAAGAATACTAAACAAGAAACAGAGATGCATTTAAAATTAAAGGAAGCCACCTAGCACCTCCAAAGGCCATAGGATAGAAAGAGGCAAAAATATAGTCAGGTGAGATTTATAGTATCAAGTATGGGTTTTTACCTGTGGAGTGGGTCTTAAATTTAATCAGAAGCCATACCTTACCGGGCAGTTAGCATTGTAGCTTGGAAGATTTGCAGCTGGGGAGACTGTTCACTGCTTTTCTCTCCTAGCAACCTGTACCCTGGATAAGACACACAAGATCAAACTGGTTGACATCCAGCATAACCCGGAGAAAGGCTCACAAGGCACTACCTGTAGCTTCTTTTAAAGTTGCTGTTTACCAGGCTAAAAAAGGAGCAGGGGGATCACTTGACTTTGGTGATGTGTCTTTCTTATGATGTAGGTTGGCTCTTGTCTGGTCTTAGCTGTTTAACAGAGCCACTGCTTTGAGGGGCTCGTTTCCTTGCAGTCATTGCTGGGGACACTTGCGTATCGTCCATGTGCATGCTACTGAGACGCCTTCACATCCCTGGGGCTGCTAATGTTCTAACTCAGGCTGTCTCCCTGCGCAAGTGTGCGGGAGTATGGAAGCAGAAATAGCCTTTGATAGTGTGCTATCACAGTCCACAGAGCATTACAACACCTCACTGGAGGGATCTAGCAGTCAGCTGGCATTTTAGAGTTGTCTCCATAACAGTGAACAGCACAGTAGAGTTAATTTGTAGGCAACATTTTATGATTTTCAACAAAGGGTAACTTTCTTCTCAGTCTTTTCAGTTCTTTTTGATGCCATTGTAAGTGGAATCACGACTTTACTTTTACTTGGAGATTCTTCTGTTTCTAATGTATGGTAAGCCAATTGTTTTATTTCCTATAAATCTTACATCCTATGACTCCTGTGAATTTATTGTTTGAGTTTCCTGAATTAATGACAGCAAGGAGGCTTCTAGCTTTGTTGCTTATAAGATTATTTCATTTACAGAGATAATGTTATAGTTTTCTTTCCAAATCAAATTGTTCTTTTATTTCCTTATTTGCTGTACCTGTGATTTCCCCAGACTGCTGTAAATAGAAGAACCAAGCCAGGCTTCTTTATTCTTCATGATGCAGGAAAAGCCTTCAATCCTTTAATATCCACTAAGATGTTAGCTAAACTTTTATGTGGTTTGGGTTCTGCTCATTTATTTTTATTCCTATATATTTTTTAATCATGGATGTGTGTTAACATTTAAAAATACCTTTTCTGTCGTCAGTTGAGGAAACAACTGTGCTTTTAAACTCTTAGCTGTGTGGTGCGTTATCACTACTGAGTCTTGTATGCAGCAGTGGCCAGCCTGGGGCGCTAGTTTAAAGATGGGGAAGGGGCTCAGATGTTTGAATTAGTTGCAGAAAAGAAAAGAATTTCAGGACTACATCAGTTTAAAACTGAGTCGGGGCTTATTAAAGTGATAATTTAACATACCTTTAGTCATGGTGAGTAATATGGGGACTGCTTAGGACAGGAGAGTGAGACGAAACGTAATTGTTGTGCTTAGCCATCTTGAGGGTAGCTATGTGTATGAGTTTAGTGGTTTCTGAAGGGAGATCTCAAGAGGTTACCAAGGAACTTTAAAAATAGTTTTGGTGTAAGAGTTGATAGGATGTTTTCTGGAGTACACTGGCTGGGATTACATTTGAGAATGTCATCCTACGCCATAGGGGTTGCATAGACAGTTGAGGATTCTTTTTTTAATTGGGTATTATTTATTTACAATACAAATGTTATTCCGATTCCTGGTTTCCAGGCCATATGCCCCCTAGCCCATCACCCTCTCCTTCTAGAAGGGCGTTCTCCCTCCACAAAAACCCCCTTCCCACCTCCGCAACCTGACATTCCCCTACACTGGAGGATCCAGCCTTGGCAGAACCAAGAGCTTCTCCTCCCTTTGGTGTCCAACAAGGCCATCCTCTGCTACGTATGCCGCTGGAGCCATGGGTCTGTCCATGTGTACTCTTTGGATGGTGGTTTAATCCCTAGGAGCGCTGGTTGGTTGGTATTGTTGTTCTTATGGGGTTGCAAACCCCTTCAGCTCCTTCAATCCTTTCTCTAATTCCTCCAACAGGGACCCCATTCTCAGTTCAATGGTTTGCTGGCTAGTATTTGCCTCTGTATTTGACATGCTCTGCTGAGCCTCTCAGGAGACAGTTATATCAGGCTCCTGTCAGCATGCACTTCTTGGCATCAGCAATATTGTCTAATTTTGGTGGCTGTATATATATATATATGGGCTGGATTCCCAGGTGGGGCAGCCTCTGAATGGCCATTCCTTTGCTCCAAACTTTGTCTCCATATCTGCTCCTATGAATATTTTTGTTACCCCTGTTAGGAAGGACTGAAGCATCCACACTTTGGTCGTCTTTCTTCTTTAGCTTCATGTGGTTTGTGGATTGTACCTTGAGTAATTCGAGCTTTTGGACTAATATCATTTATCAGTGAGTGCATACCATCTGTGTTTTTTTGTGATTGAGTTACCTCATTCAGGAGGATATTTTCTAGTTCCATACATTTGCCTATGAATTTCATGAAGTCATTATGTTTGAAGGCTCAGTAGTATTTCATTATGTAAATGTACCACATTTTCTTTTTTTTTTTTTTTTTTTTCATTTCCTTAAATTGAGTATCTTTTTTTTTTTTTATTAACTTGAATATTTCTTATACATTTCGAGTGTTATTCCCTTTCCCGGTTTCGGGCAAACATCCCCTCCCCCCTCCCCTTCCTTATGGGTGTTCCCCTCCCCACCCTCCCCCTATTGCTGCCCTCCCCCCCAACTGTCTAGTTCACTGGGGGTTAAGTCTTAGCAGTACCCAGGGCTTCCCCTTACACTGGTGCTCTTACTGGGATATTCATTGCTACCTATGAGGTCAGAGTCCAGGGTCAGTCCATGTATAGTCTTTGGGTAGTGGCTTAGTCCCTGGAAGCTCTGGTTGCTTGGCATTGTTGTACATATGGGGTCTCGAGCCCCTTCAAGCTCTTCAGTTCTTTCTCTGATTCCTTCAGCGGGGGTCCTATTCTCAGTTCAGTGTACCACATTTTCTATATCCATCTCTCCATAGCTTTAGGGAGTGCCTCAACTGCAGTTGTTGGGGGATGGGTGATACCACAGTCAGGATACAGCTTTAAGGACAGCCTCTGCTCCTGTTGTTGAGGTCCCACATGGAAACTGAACTGCACATCTGCTACTTGTATGCCTGGACCTCGTTCAAGCCTGTGTATGCTCCTTGATTAATGGCTCAGTCTCTGAGAGCCCCTCGAGGTCCAGGTTAGGTGACTCTATAGCTCCTCCTGTGGGATTCCCACTCCCTTCATGGCCTTCAATGCTTCCACCAACTCTTCCATAAGGTCTCCAATCTCCATCCAATGCTTGACTGTGGGTATCTACATCTGTTTCAGTCAGCTGTTGGGTAGAGCTTCTCAGAGGGTAGTTTTGCTAGGCCTCTGTCTGGAAGCATAGCAGAGTATTATTAACAATGTAAAGGATTGGTACTTGCATATGGGATGACTTTCAAGTTGTGCTGGTTATTGCTTGGCTATTCTTTCAGTCTCTGTTCATTCTTTGTCCCAGCATTTCTTTTAGACAGTACAAATTTGGGGTTGAAAGTTTTGTGGGTGGGTCAGTGTCCCTATCCTTCCACTGGGGGTCCTGCTTGGCTACAGGAGGTGGCATCTTCAGGTTTCATGTTCCCACTGTTACATCTCAGCTATGATCACTTGCATTGACTCCTGAGTGTCTCTCCCATCCCAGGTCTCAGTGACTTCTTAGAGATCCTCCATACCTCCACCTGGGCAGTTGCAGATTTCCATTCATTTTCCTGGCCTTCTCTTTCCCCTGCACCTGATCCTGCCCCAGCTTCTTCCCCTTCCACTCCCTTCTCCCACACACTTCCCTCCCTTACCTCCTATAACTATTTTATCCCGCCTTCTGAATGTGATCACCCTCTCTTGGGCCTTCCTTCTTATTTAACTTCTTAGAGTCTGTAGGATGTATGGGTATTCTGTACTTTCTGGCAAATATCCACTTATCAGTGTTACATACCATACCATTCATGTCTTTTTGAGTCTGGGTTACTTCACTCAGTTGTCTGCAAAATTCATGCCATCCTTATTTTTAATAGCTAAATAATAATCCATTGTGTAAGTGAACCACATTTGCTGTATGCATTCTTTGTTTGAAGAACTTCTGGGTTGTTTCCAGCTTCTGGCTATTGCAAATAGAGCTCCTAGGAACATAGCAGAGCACCCGTCTTTGTGGTGAAAGTTGAGATGTTTTTACTGTCCTTGAAGTTAATTTTAAATGTGTAATTTCCAGAAAATTTTAGGTTTATGTATTAGAAATGTGTGAGGCCATACTTGATGGACATGTGTGTGTAGGGCTAAAGAATGGTTCATTGCCTTTTTAACATTCTTATTTAGAGTTTTTATGTAGGAACATTGTCTTATGCAAGCCACTATCTTACCATTAATGTTAATTGTGCATAGAATCTTTGACAGTCAGCTGATGAGAGACTTCAATCAGATAGAGGTGACAGAAATTAATATTTTCTTAAGTTTTTCCTGTTTCTTTTCATTGTGCCTCAATTTTCCTCTGTGAAACTTTAATCCCTTAAACTTAAGGTTTAGTTACTGTGAAAGATGCATTTCTATAATTTCTTACCTGCTGAATGTAGTCTACCTAATTAAAGCTCAAAAGTTTCATCCTATCTTATATAACTAGAATATGAGAAGATTTGAACTTGGAGATTAAAGGATCACCATATTTTGGAATATGAAAGAAATGTACACCATTAATCAAGACACCAAACCATATAAAGAATAAAGCAAACAGTGTGTGTCATGTGTGCCTGACCCTAAGATAAACACCAAAAATTGCCGAGTCATTTACCATGAGGTACCTGGTAACCTTGATACTAGTAAATCAACTCTAAGGGAGATTTGGGACGAGTTTAGTTTTAGGGGAATCCAGACCTTGAAACACTGAGAATATGTTAGGCAAATTGTCAGGCATATACACTACATCCATCTTTAATTATGACACAGGTTTCCTCCGTGATGTTACGCCATCATGCCTAGTGCAGCAGCTTTCCTCATTGTCTTAATTTCTGAGTTTAGAAGTAGGAGCCCTTAGTCTGCTAGTTATACATTGAGAATGTGGCAGGAGAGGAAAGATGAATTCCAAGAAGGAATCCAGTGATGCTATAAACTAAAAGGAAAACAGTGTGAGGCTGTAATTATTATGTATATCAGAAATTCCTAAAAGATAAATAATAAAGAAAAAATGCATAAGGTTATAATTATGGATATTTCATATGCAGCATTCATCTTTGCAATTAAGAATTTAACTGATCTTGATTTAACTTTGGTATGTGCTATCTGTCTAGAAAATCATTTCATCTAGATATTCCAGTTTTGTTGAATATAGGCTTTTGTAGTAGGTTCTGATGATTTTTTGAATTTCATTGGTTTCTGTTGTTTTGACTTTCTTTTTCCTTCTGATTTTGTTAATTTGGATACTGTCCCTGTGGCTAAGTTAGTTTGGCTAAGGGCTTATCTATCTTACTGATTTTTCTCAAAGAACCAGTTCTTTGTTTTGCTGATTCTTTGTATTTTTTTCTGTGTTTGGAATTGGTTGATTCTAGTCCTGAGTTTGATTATTTCCTGCTGTCTACTCCTCTTCAGTGTGTTTGCTTCCTTTTGTTGTAGAGCTTTCAGGTGTGCTGTCAAGTCGCTAGTGTTGGATCTCTCCAATTTCTTTATGAAGGCACTTAGTGCTTTATATTTTCTTTCCTATTAATACTGCTTTCACGTGTCCCACAAGTTTGGGTATGCTGTGTCATCATTTTCATTGAATTCTATAAAGTCTTTGATTTCTTTCTTTACGTCTTCCCTGACCAAGTTATCATTGTGCAGAGTTAAGTTTCCATGAGTCTGTGTGCTTTCTGTTGATTTTGTTGTTATTTAAGTCCACCCTTAGTCCATGGCAATCTGATAGGATGCATGGAATTATTTCAATCTTCTTTATCTGTTGGAGCTTGTTTTGTGTCTCATTGTGTGATCAGTTTTGGAGAAGGTCCCATGAGGTGCTCAGAAGAAGGTATATTCTCTTGTTTGGGGGTGAAATGTGCTAAATCCATTTGTTTTGTAACTTCTGTTAGTTTTCTTGTGTCTTGGGTTAGTTTCTGTTTCAATGACTTGTCCATTGGTGAGAGTGGGGTGTTGAAGTCTCCCACTATAAGTGTGTGAGGTTCAATGTATGTTTTTGGTTTTAGTGAAATTTCTTTTACGAATGTGAATGTTCTTGCATTTGGGGCATAGATGTTCAGATTTGAGACTTCCTCTTGGTGGATTTTTCCTTTGTTGAATAAGAAGTGTCCTTCACCATCTAGTTTGATAATTTTGCTTGAGAGTCTATTTTATTGGATATTAGAATGTTTCTTGGGAACATTTGCTTAGAAAACTTTTTTCCTATCCCTTTAGTCTAAGGTAGTGTCTGTCTTTGTCACTGAGGTGTATTTCTTGTATACAGTAAAATTCTGGGTCCTATTAATATATCCAGTCTGTTAGTCTGTGTCTTTTCATTGGGGAATTGAGTCCATTGATGTTGAGAGATAATGAAGACAGATGACTGTTAGTTTTTGTTATTTTTGTTGCTTGAGGTGATATTGTGTGCGTGAGATGTGCATGCGTGCGACTCATCTTTTGGGTTTGATGTGAGATGTTTAATTTCTTGTGTTTTCTTGGATGCAGTTAACACTCCTTGTGTTGGAGTCTTCCTTCCATTATCTTCTGTAGGGGTGGACTAATAGGAAGATATTGTTTAAATTTGGTTTAGTCATGGAATATCTTGGTTTTATCTTCTCAGGTGATTGAGAGTTTTTCAGGGTATAGTAGCCTGGGCTGGTACCTGTGTTCTCTCAGAGTCTGGATCACATCTATCCAGGATCTTCTGGCTTTTAGTGTCTCTCTTGAGAAGTCTGGTATAATGCTGATAGGTCGGCCTTTACATGTTACTTGGCCTTTTCCCCTTACAGCTTTTAATATTCTTTCTTTGTTCTGTGTGTTTAGTGTCTTGATTATTATGTAACAAGATTTTCTTTTTTTTTTAAATTTTTTTATTATATATTTCTTTACTTACATTTCAAAGGTTATTCCCCTTCCTGGTTTCCTGTCCATAAGCCCCCATTCCTTCCCATCCCCCTCCTCCATACGGGCATTCCCCCTATACATCCCCCTTATTGCCCTCCCCCATATTCCCCTCCACTGGGGGTCCAACTATGGCAAGACCGAGGGCTTTCCCTTCCACTGGTGCCCCAACAAGGCTATTCTCTGCTACATATGCAGTTGGAGCCCTGGGTTATATAGTTTTTCAGTATATGGTTTAGTCCTTGGAAGCTCTGGTTGGTTGGCATTGTTGTCTTTATGGGGGTTGCAAGCTCCTTCAGCTCTTTCAATACTTCCTCCAATTCACGCCAAGGGGGTACTGTTCTCAGTTCAGTGGTTGGCTGCTAGTATTGACCTCTGAATTGGACCTGCTCTGGATGTGTCTCTCAGGTGAGATGTATATCCAGACTCTTTCCACATGTATTTTTTAGCTTCATCAATCTTATCTAGTTTTGGTGGCTGTATATATATGGGCCACATGTGTGTCAGGCTCTGAATGGCCATTCCTTGAGTCGCTACTCTAAACTTTGCTTCCATATCCCATCCTATGAATATTTCCCCCCTTTTAACAAGGAGTGGGAACATCTGCATTTTGGTCATCCTTCTTCTTGAACTTCCTGTGGTCTGTAGATTGCATCTTGGGTAATTCAAATTTTTGGGCTAATATCCACTTATCAATGAGTGCATACCAAGTATATTTTTCTGTGATCGAGTAACCTCACTCAGGATGATATTTTCTAGTTCCATCAATTTGCCTATGAATTTCATGAAGTCATTGTTTTTGATAGCTGAGTAGTACTCCATTGTGTAGATGTACCACATTTTCTGTATACATTCCTCTTTTGAAGGGCATCTGGGTTCTTTCCAGCTTTTGGCTATTATAAATAAGGCTGCTGTGAACATAGTGGAACATGTGTCTTTGTTTTATGTTGAAGCACCTTTTGGGTATATGCCCAAGAGAGGTATAGCTGGGTCCTCAGGTAGTGTAATGTACAGTTTTCTGAGGAACCCCCGGACTGATTTCCAGAGTGGTTGTACTGGTTTAAAATCCCACCAACAATGGCTGAGTGTTCCTCTTTCTCCACATCCTTGCCAGCATCTGCTGTCACCTGACTTTTTTATCTTAGCCATTCTGACTGATGTGAGGTGGAATCTCAGGGTTGTTTTTATTTGCATTTCCCTGATGACTAAGGATGTTGAACATTTCTTTAGGTGCTTTTTGGCCATTCAATAATTCTCAGCCGCGAATGTTTTATTTAGCTCTGTACCCCATTTTTAATAGGGTTATTTGGTTCTCTGGAGTTTAACTTCTTGAGTTCTTTATATATTTTGGATATTAGCCCTCTATCAGACATAGAATTAGTAAAGATCTTTTCCCAATCTGTTGGTTGCCATTTTGTCCTACTGACAGTCCTTTGGCTTACAGAAGCTTTGCAGCTTTATGAGATCCCATTTGTCTATTCTTGATCTTAGAGCATAAGCCATTGGTATTTTGTTCAGGAAGTTTTCCCCAGTGCCCATGTGTTTGAGACTCTTCCCCACTTTTTCTTCTATTAGTTTGAGTGTATCTGGTTTGATGTGGAGGTCCTTGGTCCACTTGGATTTAAGCTTTGTACAGGGCATTAAGAATGGATCGATTTGCATGTTTCTACATGCTGACCTCCAGCTGAACCAGCACCATTTGTTGAAAATGCTATCTTTCTTCCATTGGATAGTTTTAGTTCCTTTGTCTAAGTTCAAGTAGCTGTAGGTGTGTGGGTTCATTTCTTGGTCTTCATTTCTGTTCCACTGATCTATCTGCCGGTCTCTGCACCAATACCATTCACTTTTTTGACTATTGCTCTGTAATACTGCTTGAGGTCAGGGATGGTGATTCCCCCAGAAGTCCTTTTATTGTTGAGTATAGTTTTCGCTATCCTGAATTTTTTGTTATTCCAAATGAATTTGCAGATTTTTCTTTCTATCTCTATAAAGAATTGAGTAGGAATTTTGATGGGGATTGCATTGAACCTGTAGATTGCTTTTGGCAAAATGGCCATTTACTATATTAATCCTGCCGATCCATGAGCATGGAAGATCTTTCCATCTTCTGAGATCTTCTTCAATTTCTTTCTTCAGAGATTTGAAGTTCTTGTCATACAGATCTTTCACTTGCTTGGTTAAAGTCACACCAAGATATATTATTTGGGACTATTGTAAAGGGTATCATTTCCTTAATTTCTTTCTCAGCCTGTTTATCCTTTGAGTAGAGGAAGGCTACTGATTTGTTTGAGTTAATTTTATACCCAGCCACTTTGCTGAAGTTGTTTATCAGGTTAAGTAGTTCTCTCGTGGAACTTTTGGGATCACTTAAGTACACTATCATATCATCTGCAAATAGTGATATTTTGATTTCTTCCCTTCCAATTTGTATCCCTTTGACCTCCTTTCACTGTCACAAGTGACGAGATTTTTTGATCTAATCTATTTGGTGTTCTGTAAACTTCTTATACATTTATGGCTATCACTTTCTTTAAGTTGGGGAAGTTTTGTTCTATGATTTTGTTGAAGATGTTTTCTGGCCCCTTGATCTGGGAATCTTCACCCTCTTCTATTCTTATTATTCTTAGGTTTGATCTTTTCATTGTGTCCCGAATTTCCTGGATATTTTATTTTAGGCTTGGAGCTTTTTTTTCACATTTTATTTTATTCTTTGACTGGTGTGTCATTTTCTATGGTATCTTACACACCTGAGATTCTCTCTTCTATCTCTTGTATTCTGTTGGTGATGCTTGCATCTATAGCTCCTGATCTTTTTCCTACATTGTCCATCTCCAGGGTAGCCTCCATTTGTGTTGTCTTTATTGTTTTTATTTCCATTTTTAGGCCTTATACCATTTTGTTTAATTCTTTCACCTGCTTCATTGTGTTTTCCTTTTAAAAGGGATTTATTTGTTTCCTCTTTAAGGACTTCTACCTGTTTGCCTGTTTTTCCTGTATTTCTTTGAGAGAGTTATTTATAGCCTCCTTAAAGACCTTGATCATCTTCATGAGATGGGATTTTAGGTAAGAATCTTGCTTTTCAAGTGTGTTTGGGTTTCTAGGGCTTGCTGTGGTGGAAGAACTGGGTTTTGATGGTGCTCAGTTGCATTGTATTGTATGTTCTTGTGTTTGCTTGCCTCTTGCCATCTGCTTTTCTCTGGTGTTAACTGGCTTGGGTGTCTCTGACTGGAGTTGACCTCCTTGGTGGTCCTTTTTTTGTTTGAAGAGAAGTCTTTAAACAGGTCACCCTGTCAGTAATCTTTTCCTCTAGTGCTCTTGAGGCTCTCTGGACTCAGAAGAGATTTTACACCTTTGAGTTAGTTCTTCAGTATGGATTGTGTAGGCCTCTTACTACCCTATAGCTGTCAGCAACCATCAGTTCTTTTTATCCTTGACAGGGAAAGCATTTGAGTAAAAGTGAGTTGTTGACCTTTTCTATAAAATATGGCTGTCCTTTGTACTAAATTAAGAAAAGCAGTACCTTGGTTTGTTTTCTGTTGTTACAGACAAGCAGAGCTCTTTGAATTTTGGGTTTCTTGATTCTTTCTCTGTAAATACACTGGAATAGTAAATGTCTGTCTTTTGTGGTGTCATTTTTCTTGAATGTTGTTTAGAAAGGGAACTTCTTTTACCACTTGTTAGAAAATAAAGCCCTCATTTAGAAAAGAAGAATTGAAATGTTTTATTTCCTATAGCAAGAATTATCTGAGGTGGCACTACAATGGAAGTGCCACACTGTACCAGTTTGCAGTCCTCCTAGTAATGAGTAAGTGTTCCCCTTTTCCTGCATACTTGTCAGCATGTGCTACCATCGTTTTATTGATATTGTCCATTCTAACTATTCTAATATGAAATCTTAAATTTGTTTTAATTTTCATTTTCCTGATGACTAAGAATGTTGAACATTTCTTAAGTGTTTCTTAGCCACTTGTGTTGTATATCTTTTGAGAACATTGCTTAGATCTGTACTCTGTTTTTAAAATTGGGATTATTTTCTTCTTTTAATCTTCAGGTGTTTTATGTTCTCTATATACTTAAGATATTAATCCTCTATCAGATATATAATTGGTAAAGGTTTTTTCCCATTCTCTAGACTGTATCTTTTCTCAGTGACCCTATCCTTTGTCATACAGCTTTTTAAGCTTCATGAGAACACACTTATTAATTATTGGCCTTACTACTGTGCTAATGGTGTCATGTTCAGACAGTCTCATATGAATGAGGTAAAGGATATTCCTTTTTTTCTCTTCTTTCACATTCTGAATATCTCTTATGTTGTGGTTTTGGTCTATTTGCAATTAAGTTTTTCTCAGGGTGATGAATTTGGATGTAATTGCATTCTTTATGTGAAACCATCTACTTTGATAAGCACCATTTGTTGAAGATGTCTTTTGTTCAGTATGTATTTTTGCTTCTTTGTCAAAAATCAGCTGTCCATGAAGTGTGTGGACTTATTTCTGGGTCTTTAATTCGATGCTGTTGATCAAAGAGCCAGGCTCTTATTTGCCTGGAACATGTATTTTTTTCCAGGTCTAAGTCTATTATTTCAATTAATCTTGTTTCTTTAATTGTTTTGGACTACAACAATTCTGTATCTGTTATTGAGTCTCCAAGAGGAAATTTAAAAGTTAACTTGGATTTTTCTTGCCCTTTCCCATCTTTGCAGCCTCCTTGTTTATGTCTCAAGGAGATTGGCTCATGAAGCAAGTACAGAGCAAAGTTTGACCTTACGAGAACATATCTGACCTTTCACTGTAGTGAGTTCATTCACTGTGCAGCACTTTTCAGTTTTCTTCTATAAATACTTTTTGTGATGTAGTCATTTAGTGAAAAGGTTTCCGGTTTTGTCCTTGTTTCTTTTTATTTCCATTTTAGAGTTATTCCTTACTAAGACAAAACTACTGTCTAAAAAGTTTCCTTATCCAGAAACATTTCCTCTTCAAAAAATTTTACCCCAAATATCTCATATCTATAATTTTCAAGAGTCTTTGATAAATATTTGTGTGTGTGCTTATGTAAATGTTGCTTTTTGTTCCCTCAGAGTAAGTGATGAGATGAGAGCTGTATCCGGTGTAAATTCATGGCTAGGGTTGAGCCCAGAGTGTTTCCTCTTCTGTTATAAATATCTGTAGGCCTAGGCCTGCAAGCTTCTATCCTCTCTACAATCTAATTTTCCTAGCTGACTGATGTAATCTGGCTTTTCTCGACTTCTGACCAAATTACTCTGCCAGCCTCATACTAACTTTGGCAATATGTTCTAGTTTTTGACTTCTCCCTATTCTCTGTCTAGTTCAGTCTTCACTTGCGTCTACCTTGTTCTCTTTGTAACCTGTCTTTGTAAAACTGCCCTGGTAAAATTGCCATTCACCCATACCACCCACCACACGCCACGCTACCTTTTCTCTCTTAGTCCTCTTACGTCACATATCTTCCCCTGCTCTTCTCATGTGAGTGGGTGTATCCTATCTCTGATTCATGCTGTCAGATCTTTCTCTGATTTCTCACTTTGTCTGCCCCTAATTTAGACATCAGTTTCTAATATGGCTGCTTCCTTCTATAAACTAACCTTGCCTTCATTATTAGAGATTAAAGGTGTGTACCAAGTGCTTGTCTCTATTCCAGCCAGATCGTACTGTGATCCAGGGCATGCTGCATCCTGTCTGAACATGATCTCTTGCCAGAGCAGCCATGTTGCTAGATTAAAATTCCTCTACGTCTTCCCCCCTTCTATTTAAGCTAGAAATTGTATACATTTTAACTTTTAAAACTGAAACTATTATCAGTCTCACAAACCTGACAGTCTAAATGTCCTTATGAAGATCTGTTGAGGCCATGATCCTGCAGTTCTGATTATATGTCCTTCAGCAAATGTCCATTTCAGTATCAAGGTTTTCCAGTCTGCCCATCTCATGAATGATCTGTCATTTTATTTTTAGCCAGTTTGTTGAGTTGCCCCCATGTAGAAGAGGTCAGCTTTATGCATTGTCTGCATTATTGTCTTTCTGTATCTCTTCCTTTCTTAAGTCCTGCCTTTTATGTGGAAGCTTTTTCTATTCATGTTGGGGTCTGAGAGTCACCTCACAAATTACACAAACATTGATCTCACACAGGGATGGGATTGAACACATATCCCAATATTGATCAGTTCAGGGACATAGCTCAACATTATCTGAACTGCTACAACAGTCATTTCTCAGGGTAAACTTGTACAGGAAAACACCCACAAAACCACGATGAACTCATGTAGGTACAGGAAGTATTGCCCTGTGATCAGCTCTGACTCAACATATTTCAACATAACAATTCATACTGACTTTTAACTTGATGGGTCCTACATAAAGCTTTGTGGAATTTCTTAAGATTAACAAACCTCATGCACATCATACAGAGCATTACAGGGGATGTAGTACCCGTCCCTCTGCTGGGGACACTGTTTATCCTCTGGAGGAGGTCTCCTAAGGTTCCATCTCTCCACTGTTGAGGATGTTGACTAAGGTCACCACAGAGAGTCCTGGGCCCCTCTCTTATCCCAGGTCTCTGGGACTATCCAGAGGCTCACTCCTATTTCCCACTCCCAGAAACTGCCTATTTCCATTCATTCTCCTGGCCTTCTGAGCTCCTCTCTTGTCTTTCCCCCTTATGATCCTGCCCTCCTTTCCCCCTAGCCTTCCCATCTCCCACTCAGGTCTTCCCCTTCCTCTGCTTACATGATTAATTTGTTCCCCTTTCTAAGTGGGATTGAAGCATTCTCACTTGGACCTTCCTTCTTGTTAAACTTCTTAGGGTCTGTGGCTTGTAGCATGGCTATTCTGTACTTTTTGGCTAATATCCACTTATAAGTGTGTACATACTTCGTCCTTTTGGTTCTGGTTTACCTCACTCAGGATATTTTCTAGTTCCATCATTTGCCTGCAGAATTCATGACGTTCTCATTTTTATTTATTTTTTATTATCTTTAATCCTTTTTTACAATTCCTCATCCCATCCCTCCTCCCCAGTCTCCAAGAGGATGTCCCCACTCTACCACCACCTCCAGCCCTCACTCCCCAACCGAGCCTTCCCATTTCCTGGGGCCTCAAGTCTCTTTAAGGGTTAGGTGCATCTTTTCTCATCAAGGCCAGACCAGGCAGTCTTCTGCTTTATATGATTCAGGGGCCTCAGACCAGCTTGTGTTTGCTGCCTGGTTGGTAGCTCCCTGTCGGAGAGATCTCAGAGGTCCACGTTACATGAGACCGATAGTCTTCCTATAGGGCTGCTCTCTTCCTCAACTTCAACCACAGGGCTCCCCGACTTCAGACCACTGGCTGGGTGTAAGTATCTGCTTCTGTCTCAGTCAGCTGTTTGTTGGGCCTCTCTGAGGGCAGCCATGCTAGGCTCCTGTATGTAAGTATATCATCATAGCATCAGTAATATGTATGTAAGTATATCATCATAGCATCAGTAATAGTGTCAGGCCTTGGAGCCTCCCCTTGAGATGGGTCCAAATTTGGGCCTGTCCCTAGCTTTCCTTTTCCTCTGTCTCTTCTACATTTTTGTCCCTTCAGTTCTTTTAGACAGGGACAATTCTGGGTCAGAGTTTTTGACTGTAGAATGGCAACCCCATCCTTCCACTTGATGCCATCTTTCTACTGGAGGTATATTCTACAAGTTCTCTCTCCCCACTGTTGGACATTTTATCCAAGGTCCCTCCCTTTGAGTCTTGAGATGATCTTACCTCCCAGGTCTCTGGTACATTCTAGAAGGTCCCCTTACCCTACCTCCCCCCTCCCGAGGTTGTACATTTTAATTCATTCTTCTGGCCTTTGGGACTTCACTCCTGGGCCCCTCTAATACCTGATCATGTTTCCCCTTTTCCCTGTCCCCCTCTCTCACCCAGTTCCCTCCCTTCCTCTGTCCTCTGCTTTTTTCTGCCTCCCAAGTGGGATTGAAGCATCCTCACTTGGGCCCTTTGGCTTGTTAACCTTCTTGAGTCCTATGGACTATATCCTGGGCATTCTGTACTTTGTTGGCTAATATCCACATATAAATGAGTAAATAGCATACATGTCCTTTTGGGTCTGAGATGCTTCACTCAGGATGGTATTTTCTACTTTATCCATTTGCCTGCAAAATTCATGATTTCCTCATTCTTAATTCCATTGTAAAAATGAACCACATTTTCTGTACCTGTTCTACTGTTGTGGGACATCTGGATTGTTTCCAGCTTCTGGAACAATTTTCTGAGGAATCTCCAAATTGATTTCCAGAGCGGTTGTACCAGTTTGCAATCTCACCAGCAAAGGAGGAGTGTTCTTCTTTCTCCGCATTCTTGCATGTGCTGTCACCTTAGTTTTTGATCTAGTTTTGAACCAACATTTTGATTGGTGTAAAGTGAACTCTCAGGGTCATGCCCTTGATGACTACTGACTTTGAACGTTTCTTTAAGTGCTTCTCAGCCATTCCTCTGTTGTGAATTCTGTTTAGTTCTATACCCCATTTTTTGATTGGGATGTTGGTTTTATTTGGAGGTTAGCTTCTTGAGTTCTTTATATATTTTGGATATTAGCCCTCTAATGGATGTAGGGTTAGTGGAATCTTTCCCCAATCCGTAGGTTGCTGGTTTTCCCTATTGCCTATATCCTTTGACTTAACAGAAACTTTTTAGTTTCATGAGGTCTCATTTATCAATTCTTGTTCTTAGAGCCTGAACCATTCAAGTTCTGTTTAGGAAATTTCCCCCTACACCCATGAGTTCGAGGCTTTTTTCCACTTTCTCTTCTTTAGATTCAGTGTATCTGGTTTTATGTGGAGGTCCTTAATCTGCATGGACTTGAGCTTTGTGAAAGTGACAAATGTGGATCTATTTTCACTTTTCTACATATCATCTGCCAGTTAGACCAGCACCATTTTTTGAAGATGCTTTCTTTTTTTCATTGTATATTTTTGGCTTCTTTGTCAAAGATCAAGTGTTCATAATTGTGTGTGTTTATTTCCAGGTTTTCAGTTCTATTCCATTGATCAACGTGTCTGTCTCTGTGCCAATACCATGCCATTTTTATCACTATTGCTCTTGAGGTTAAGGACCTTAAGAGTTCTTTCATTGTTAAGAATTCTTTTTTCCCATCCTGGGTTTTGTGTTTTTCTACATGAAATTGAGACTTGTGCTTTTCATGTCTCTGAAGAATTGTGTTGAAATTTTGATGGGAATTGCATTGAATCTATAGATTGCCCTTGGTATGGCCATTTTTACTATGTTAATCCTACCAATCCACGAGCATGGGGTATCTCTCCATTTCCTGAGGTCTTCTTTGATTTCTTTCTTGAGAGACTTGAAGTTCTCTCTCTCTTTTTTATTTTTTAAATTTCATCCAAATTTATTTACATTAGACATTGCATTGTGCATTAGGTTTCCATAGTGTTGGTAAGAGCTAAATAATTCTCTTTGGTTTTATTTTTAATTTTTTTCTAGTTTTGTTTTTTTCTTTTTATTATTTTTTATTATTGATAGTATTGTGCTGATGGGACTAAGTAAAGAACATGTGGAAATGGCTGCTTCATTAGGGGGGAGGTTTTAATTATGGATAAGAGAGTGAAAATATGCAGGGGCATCTGGAAGAGTCCAGAGCAGAGAGAAAATGGAATAGACTGGTCATGGCTAGGGCTTGCTATGTGGGAGGGAGGAGAAGGGAGGAAGAGGTAAAGAATGTCAAGGGGTGGTGGTTTTAAGGAAGAAGAGTAGCTAGGGGAAAGGAGGTCCTTGAGCTGGAGCAGGCTAGGAGTTTAAGGAGTTAGTGCCAGAGAGGAGCCATGGAGGCTTTGAAATGTATATTTCATGTTAAGGGGTCAGAGGCTAGCATGGGCTTTGATATGCTGATAGCTGCTACAGGTATAAGTCAATGGAGAGCCATGAGTCCCCTCTGCCAGAGGCTAGGGAAATGGATCCTTTCAGTGGGTTGAAAACCTGTCTCAGGAGTTCCTGAGGAATGCTGGTTTTTATCTAACTAGCAGAAATTCTTCTGTAGTACAGTTTGAATTGAACCAAGACTCATTTCTGGACATATGGACTGCCTGAGACCTATCAGCTAATAAGACTGTGAGAAATAGCAATATTCTAGATTTATTGCAGAGGCATTCTGTATGTCAGAGGTTACTGACAAATTAAATTTCTGTGTCTCATGCGAATGTTACAGAAATGATTTTAGAACTTTTTTATTGTTTTATTTATAGGAATTTTTGTCTGCAAGTATGTCTGTGTAATATGTTTGTGCCTGGTGCCTATGGATGCTAAAAGAAGGTGTCAAATCCCTTGGAATTGGAGTTAAAAAGGCAGTTGTGGGCCACTATGTAGGAGGTAGGAATCAAATCAGTGTCCTCTGGAAGAGTAGCCTATGTTCTTAACCTCTGAGCCATCTCTATAACCCCCAACATGTGATTCTGATATTCATGTGGACATGAGGACTTCTTTTGTGGTTGGTCTTTTTCCTCAGCCTTCTCTTCAGATTCATGAGACAGGTATTGTGATTAAGTAAGTTCTATGCATGAGTTTAGCAACAAGAATTGCTACCTAAAAAGCGGACCAGCTACCAGTACTTCTGAGTACCCAATCTTCCTCTAGGAGAAGGCAGTCCTCTAGGAGAAGCCAGTACTGACACCATACTTAGCCCTATTCTATAACCTACTAATGGCAGGTTGGTTACACTGGACCACTTCATCCTGGAAGGGTGTGTGTTTTGTGGCTTGTGGAATAAGCACTCTAAATATAGTTACACTCTTCCTTGTGGCAATGTTTATGACAGAGTTACTTAGCATGGGCCTGTAGAATTCTTTTTTTTTTTTTTCTTCCCTGATCAAATTACCATTGAGTAGACAGTTCAGTTTTGCTTTGCTCAGAGAGCTTGGAGAGCAGGAAAGTTGGGGGGTGGTGATGGGGTTCTTACATTTTTTTTCCAAATTACTATTTTTTATTGGATTTTTATTTGCATTTCAAATGTTATTCCCTTTCCTGGTTTCCCATCCATAAACCTGATATTCCACCCCTCCCCTTTCTTTTATGAGGGTGTTCCCCTTCCCACCTCCCTGCTGGGGGTGTCCAGCCTTGTCAGGACCAAGGGCTTTTCCTCCCATTGATGCCCATCCTCTGCTACATATGCAGCTAGAGCCATGAGTCTGTCCATGTGTAACTCCTTGGGTAGTGGTTTAGTCCTTGGGAGCTCTGGTTGTATTACTGTTCTTTTTTTATTTATATTTCAAATGTTGTTCCCTTTCCCGGTTTCCCATCCATAAGCCCCCATCCCATCCCCTCTCCCCCTTCTTCTATGAGGGTGTTCTTCCTCCCCCAACCACACCCCCTTCCCACCCTGACATTCTCCTACACTGGGGGGTCCAGCCTTGGCAGGACCAAGGGCTTCTTCTCCCATTGTAACTATGTAGTTTTAAATGTCACAATTGTTATTTTTCAAATTTCCCTAATTTATTTTAATTTCTTCCCGGTAATTGTTTTGTCTGTTAGTGTTTTTACTTCATTCCCTGTCTGCTTTTATTAATTGATCACTAGGTCCAGGTGGGCAGATTTGAATTCTTTTTTTTTAAGTTTATTCATCTTTTTTATATTGGATAGTTTATGTAGTTACATTTTTTTCTTTTATTGAATGTCATTTTATTTACATTTCAAATGTTCCCTTTCCCGGTGGTTTCCCATCCATAAGCCCCCTATCCCATCCCTCTCCCCTTCTACACAGGGGGTTCCCCTCCTCATCCACACCCCTTTCTAATTCCTCCTGACATTCCCCTACACTGCAGGGAGCTGGGCGGTTCAGCCTTGGACCAAGGGCCTTTCCTTCCATTGGTGCCCAACAAGGCCATCCTCTGCTACATATGCAGCTAGAAACATGGATCTGTCTATGTGTACTCTTTGGGTAGTGCTTTAATCCCTAGGAGCTCTGGTTGGTTGGTATTGTTGTTCTTATGGGGTTGCAAGCCCTTTAGGCTTCTTCAAACTTTTCTCTGTCTCCTCCAATGGGGACCCCATTCTCAATTCAGTGGTTGGCTGCGAGCATTCACCTCTGTATTTGTCATGCTCTGGCTAAGCCTTTCAAGAGACATCTGTATCAGACTCCTGTCAGCATGCATTTCTTGGCATCATCAATATTGTATAGATTTGGTGGATATCTCTATCTATCTATCTATCTATCTATCTATCTATCTATCTATCTATCTATCTATCTATCTCCTGTCTGTGTCTGTCTGTCTGTCTGTCTGTCTATCTATGGGTTGTATCCCTAGGTGGGGCAGGCTCTGAATGGCCATTCGTTCACTCTTTACTCCAAACTTTGTCTCTTTATCTCCTCCTATGAATATTTTTGTTCCCCCTTTTAAGAAGGACTGAAGCATCTGCACTTTGATCATCCTTCTTGAGCTTCATGTGGTTTGTGGATTGTATCTTGGGTAATTCAAGCTATGGGGCTGATAGCTACTTATCAGTGAGTACATACTGTGTGCGTGTATGTGTGCATGCATGCATGCTTTGTGTGTGTGTGTGTGTGTGTGTGTGTGTGTGTGTTGTTTTTGTGATTGGGTTACCTCACTCAGGATGATATTCTCTAATTCCATCCATTTGTCAGTAAATTTCATGAAGCGATTCTTTTTAATATTTGAGTAGTACTCAATTGCATAAATAAACCATATTGTCTATATCTACTCCTCTGTTGAAGGAAATCTGGGTTCTTTCCAACTTTTGGTTATTATAAATAAGGCTACTATGAACATAGTGGAGCATGTGTCTTTGTTGTATGTTGGAGCATCTTTTGGGTATAAGCCCAGAAGAGGTATAGCTGGGTCCTCAGGTAGTTCAATGTCCAATTTTCTGAGGAACCTCCAGACTGATTTCCAGAGTGGTCGTATCAGTTTGCAATCCCACCAACAATGGAGGAGTATTTCGCTTTCTCCACATCCTCACCAGCATCTGCTGTCACCTGAGTTTTTGATCTTAGCCATTCTGACTGGTATGAAGTGGAATCTCAGGGTTCTTTTGATTTACATTTTCCTGATGACTAAGGATGTTGAACATTTCTTTAGATAATTCTCAGCCATTTGATATTCCTTAGCTGAGAATTTTTGTTAGCTCTCTAACCCATTTTTAATAGGGTTATTTGGCTCTCTGAAGTCTAACTTTTTGAGTTCCTTGTATATATTGGATATTAGCCATCTATCAGATGTAGGATTGGTAAAGATCTTTTCCCAATCTGTTGGTTGCTGTTTTGTCTTAATGACAGTGTTCTTTGCCATTCAGAAACTTTGCAGTTTTATGAGGTCCCATTTGTTGATTCTTGATCTTAGAGCATCAGCAACTGGTGTTCTGTTCAGGAAAATTTCCCCAGTACCCATGTGTTCCAAGCTCTTCCCCGCTTCTTCTTCCATTAGCTTGAATGTATCTGGTTTTAGGTGGAGGTCCTTGATCTTCTTGGACTTTAAGCTTTGCACAGGGCGATATGAAGGGATTGATTTGCATTCTTCTACATGCTGAACTCTAGATGAACCAGCACCATTTGTTGAAAATGCTATCATTTTCCACTGGATGGTTTTAGCTCCTTTGTCAAAGATCAAGTGACCATAGATGTCTGGGTTCGTTTATGGGTCTTCAATTCTGTTCCACTGATCTATCTGCCTGTCTCTGTACCAATACTGTATTGATTTTATGACTACTGCTCAGTAGTACTTCTTGAGGACAGAGATGGTGATTCCCCCAGAAGTTCTTTAATTGTTGAAGATAGTTTTAAATATCCTGGGTTTTTTTTGTTATTCCAAATGAATTTGCATATTGCTCTTTCTCTCTCTATTAAGAATTGAGTAGGAATTTTGATGGGGATTGTATTGAATCTGTAGATTGCTTTTGGCAAAATGGCCATTTTTACTATATTAATCCTGCCAATCCATGAGCATGGGAGATCTTTCCATCATCTGAGATCTTCAATTTCTTTCTTCACTTGACGTTCTTGTCATACAGATCTTTCACTTGCTTGGTTAAAGTCACACCGAAGTATTTTATATTATTTGGGACTATTGTGAAGGGTGTCATTTCCCTAATTTTTTCTCACCTGCTTATCCTTTGAGTAGAGGAAGGCTACTGATTTGTTTGAGTTAATTTTATACCCAGCCACTTTGCTGAAGGTGTTTATCAGGTTTAGTAGTTCTCTGGTGGAACTTTTGGGGTCACTTAAATATGCTATCATATCATCTGCAAATAGTGATTTTTTTTTGACTTCTTCCCTTTCAACTTGTATCCCTTCGACGACCTTTCGCTGTGTGATTGTTCTGACTAGGACTTTGGGAACTATATTGAATAAGTACGGAGTGGGCAGCCTTGTGTAGTCCCTGATTTTATTGTGATTACTTCAAGTTTCTCTCCATTTAGTTTGATGTTAGCTACTGGTTTGCTATATATTGCTTTTACTATGTTTAGATATGAGCCTTGAATGCCTGATCTTCCAGGACTTTAATCATGAATGGGTGTTGAATTTTGTCAAATGCTTTCTTAGCATCTAATGAAATAATCATGTAGTTCTTATCTTTGAGCTTGTTTATATAGTGGATTACATTGATGGATTTCTGTATTTTAAACCATCCCTGTATCCCTGGTGGTGTGAAGCCTACTTGATCATGATCGATGATCGTTTTTGATGTGTTTTTGGATTTGGTTTGCAAGAATTTTTCATAAGGGAAATTGGTCTGAAATTCTCTTTCTTTGTTGGGTCTTTTTTTGGTTTTGGTATAAGAGTAACTGTGGCTTCATAGAAGGAATTTGGTAGTGCTCCCTCTGTTTCTATTTTGTGGGATAGTTTGGACAGTATTGTTATGAGGTCTTCTATGAAGGTCTGATAGAGTTCTGCACTGAACCCATCTGGCCCTGGGCTCTTTTGTTGGGAGACTTTTAATCCCTGCTTCTATATCTAGGAGTTATGGGGTTGTTTATATGCTTTATTTATTCATGATTTAACTTTGGTACCAGGTATCTTTCTAGAAAATTGTCCATTTCCTCCAGATTTTTCAGTTTTGTTGAATATTGGCTCTTGTAGTAGGATCTGATGATTTTTTAAATTTCCTCAGATTCTGTTTTTATGTCTCTCTTTTTATTTCTGATTTTGTTAATTTGGATAAACTCTCTGTGACCTCTGGTTAGTCTGTCTAAGGGTTTATCTATCTTATTGATTTTTTTCAAAGAATCAGCTCCTGTTTTTCTTGATTCTTTGTATAGTCTTTTTTTTTTTTTATTGTTTCTACTTGGTTGATTTCAGCCCTGCGTTTGATTATTTCCTGCCTTCTACTCCTCTTGAGTGTATTTATTTCTTTTTGTTTTAGAGCTTTTAGGTGTGCTGTCAAGCTGCTGACATATGCTTTTTCCTATTTCATTTTGCAGGCACTCAGAGCTATGGGTTTTCCTCTTAGCACTGCTTTGCTCATGTCCCATAAGTTTGGGTATGTTTTATCTTCATTTTCATTAAATTCTAAGAAGTCTTTCTTTATTTCTTCCTTGACCAAGTTGTCATTTAGTTGAGTGTTGTTCAATTTCCATGTATTTGTGGGCTTCCTGTCATTATTGTTTTTATTGAAAACCAGCCTTAGTCTGTGTTGATCTGATAGGATGCATGGGATTATTTCTATCTTTCTGTATCTGTTGAGGCCTGTTTTGTGACCGATTATATGGTCAGTTTTGGAAAAGGTACCATGAGGTGATGAGAAGAAGGTATATCCTTTTGCTTTAGGATGGAATGGTCTATAAATATCTGTTGAATCCATTTAGTTCATAACTTCTGTTAGTTTCTCTATGTCTCTGTTTAATTTCTGTTTCTATGATCTGTCCATTGATGAGAGTGGGGTATTGAAATCTCCTACTATTATGGTGTGAGGCACAGTGTGTGATTTGAGCTTTAGTAAGGCTTCTTTTATGAATGTAGGTACCCTTGCATTTGGAGCATAGATATTTAGGATTGAGAGTTCATCTTGGTGGATTTTTCCTTTGATGAATATGAAGTGTCCTTATCTTTTTTGATGACTTTCGGTTGAAGGTCAACTTTATTTGATATTAGAATGGCAATTCCAGCTTGTTTCTTTGGACCATTTGCTTGGAAAGTTGTTTTCCATTCTTTTACTCTGAGTAGTGTCTGTCTTTGTCTCTGAGTTGTGTTTCCTGTAGGCAGCAAAATGCTGGGTTCTCTTTAATATCCATTCTGAGTCTATGTGTTTTTATTGGGGAATTGAGTCCCTTGGTGTTGAGAGTTATTAAAGAATAGTGATTGTCACTTCCTGTTATTTTCGTTGTTAGAGGTGGAATTATGTTTGTGTGTCTCTCTTTTGTTTTCATTGCAAGGAGATTGCATTCTTGCTTTTTGTACAGCATAATTTCTCTCCTTGTGCTGGAGTTTTCCATCTATTCTCCTTTTTATGGCTGTATTTGTAGAAATATATTGTGTAAATTTGGTTTTGTCATGGAATACCTTGGTTTTTCCATCTATGGTAATTGAGAGTTTTGTTGGATACAGTAGCCTGGGCTGGCATTTGTTTTCTCTTAGGGTCTGTATGACATCCCCACTTCCCCACTTTGGAGAGTCCAGGTTCCTCTCCCATGGGATTTTTGTTCAGAGATATGTGGGACTGGCTCAGTTCAGGGTGCAGGCCTGTAGAATTCTTAATCACATATTATATACAGGACATAGAGCTGTCTCTGTTATTTTTGTTTGTATTGTTTTCTTTTGGTTTTTCTCTGAGACAGAGTCTCAATATGTAGGCTCAGTGTTACGTAGAATTCATGTAGTTCAGGCTGACTTCAAATGGTGAGGATACATCTTCTTGCATGAGCAGTGATGGGCTTATAGGCATGGACCACTTTGCTTCTGGTAAGGGAATTGTGCCACTGTGCACATGGTTCCAGGGAACAGTATTTCTGTTCTCCTTATGATAGTTATGATATGTCAGTGCAAATTCATATATGAAGTAAGGAAGGATTGAGGTTCATTTTTTTCTCTCAATTTCCAGTTATTTTTCTTTTGTTAATTGGCTAAGCCTTCACATTTTTGGAGGGGGTAGGGGAGGCGTACGTAAATAACCTGACTGTATTGGTCTGTCTTCAAACTCTGCTCAGTTTCACTGATCTCTATTTATTCCAGGAAGAGTGACTTTCTTATACCATAGGTTTTTACCAAATCAATCAAATTCTTTGGGCCCTTTGAAATTATTCTTATTCAAAATCATTGGGTCTATTTTTATTGTCACTGCAGAAGTAGTACAAAAATCAATAATTCCACACAAACTGTACTAAAGTTTAGCAGTGCATGAGATTTTTAAATGTATTTGGTCAGAAATGAAACTTTGAACACATTTGTTCTTTCTATCTGTTAAAATTGACCATTGCTTTTAAAGATTTATTTTTCTTAAACTTTATTGTTCTGTGATCTCTGCACAGGAATGCAGTGTATATGGAGACAGAGGCATTGGATCCCCCCTCTGGAGCTGGAGTTATGGGTAGTTATGAGGATGCTATATAGATGCTGGTAATAGAACTCGTGTCCTCTGCAAGAGTATTTTATGTTTTCACTTCTCCAGCCCTGGGTATTGCATTTAAATTCAGGTGGTAATATTCAGTTGTATTTAATTGTTTCTGCATGTTTGGCAGTAGAATGTTGTTTTTATTACCTTGAATATATAGTATAAGTTGAAATCAGAAATGGTAATGCCTCTAGCAGTCTTCTTATGGTTCAGATTCCTTTGGCTAGTGTGTGTGTGTGTGTGTGTGTGTGTGTGTGTGTGTGTGTGTGTGTGTGTATGTGTGTCTGTGTGTGTGCATATTTAAATATTATGGTTGGGTTTTTTGTTAATAATAGGATTTCGACCATATGATATTGATTCTGTAAATTCCACTTGATAGAATGGATGTTTGAACATGATTAATTTTTTCAACCCACAGTAATGGAGTATCTTTTTCTCAGTGTCTTAACATTTTAATTGGAGAGCTCTCCTTTTTCCTTGGTTAAGTTTATCCCAAGATTATCTTAATATTTTCTGGGTACTATGAATAAGATTATTTCCCAGATTCTTTTTGCAATATTTTTAGCTTTCATCTATATGAAGGCTGTATATTTTGTCTTGATTTTGTTACCTGACACTTTTTGAAATGTTTTTTTCTGTTTTAAAAATAAGCTCTGGGTTTTGATGGAGGCTTTAGTATCTCTTATGTATATAATCATATCATCTGCAAATTGATATAATTTTACTTTTAATATTTATATCCTGTTTACTGTCTTCTCATATTTTATTTCTCTATCTCAGCCTTCAACTGCTGTGTTAAGTAGGTGGAGGGAGAATAGACAACCTTGTCTTATTTTCAGTCCTATTGGTAATGACTTAGGTTTTTCTCCAGTTAGTATAATGCTGATTGTACACCTATCATATATGTCCTTTACTGTGTTGTTATGCTTTCTTTATCACTTGTTCCTCCGTGACATCATGAAGTTGTACTAGATTCTGTCAAAGGCATCTTCCCTGTAATTTGAGCTGACCATATGGTTTTTTGTATTTTAGTCCACTAATTTGATGAATTTAATTTATTAAACCATTTCTCCATTTCTGAAAAAAAAAGCCCAAATTCATCATCATACATGAATTTTATGACATAATATTTGAATTCAGTTTGCAAGTATTTCATTTTTTATGTTCATCAAGGATATTGTTCTATAATTTTGTTTTTATTGTGTATTTGGTTTTGTTATCAAGATAAGACTGACTTCATAATTGGTCATTGCTTTAAAAGCATAAGTGCTTGAATATATTTGCTTTTCTGAAAGAATACAACATAGTATTCAGATAGTGCAGCCCCTGAGCGGGTGGTCCTGCGGTAAATAAGAAAATAGGTGGAACAAACCTTGGGGAGCAAGTCAGCATTCTTCCATAGAATCTGCTTCAATTTCTGCATCTGGGTTCCTGCCCTGAGTGGTGCCTTAGATGATAGATGGTGATTTGGGAAAGTAAACTGAAGAAAACTCTTCTCCAAGGGGCTTTTGGTCATGGTGTTTATCTCAGTACTCAACTCCCCAATAAAATGACATAGATTAACAAACTGGATACACAATGAGGACCCTGCATTCTGCTGCCTACAGGAAACACACCTCAGAGACAAAGACAGACACTACCTTAGAGTGAAAGGCTGGAAAACAACTTTCCAAGCAAATGGTCGGAAGAAGCAAGCTGGAATAGCCATTCTAATAGCGAATAAAATCGATTTTCAACCAAAAGTCATCAAAAAAGATAAGAAAGGACACTTCATATTCATCAAAGGAAAAATCCACCAAGATGAACTCTCAATCCTAAATATCTATGCTCCAAATACAAGGGCACCTACATACATAAAAGAAACCTTACTAAAGCTCAAATCACACGTTGAAACTCACACAATAATAGTAGATTTCAACACCCCACTCTCATCAATGGACAGATCATGGAAACAGAAATTAAACAGAGACATAGACAGACTAAGAAAAGTCATGAACCAAATGGACTTAACAGATATTTATAGAACATTCTATCCTAAAACAAAAGGATATACCTTCTTCTCACCACCTCATGGTACTTTCTCCAAAATTGACTATATAATTGGTCATAAAACAGGCCTCAACAGATACAGAAAGATAGAAATAATCCCATGCGTCCTATCAGACCACCACGGGCTAAAGCTGGTCTTCAACAACAATAAGGGAAGAACGCCCACATATACGTGGAAATTGAACAATGCTCTACTCAATGATAACCTGGTCAAGAAAGAAATAAAGAAAGAAATTAAAGACTTCTTAGAATTTAATGAAAATGAAGGTACAACATACCCAAACTTATGGGACACAATGAAAGCTGAGGAAAACTCATAGCTTTGAGTGCCTGCAGAAAGAAACAGGAGAGAGCATATATCAGCAGCTTGACAGCACACCTAAAAGCACTAGAATATAAAGAAGCAAATACACCCAGGAGGAGTAGAAGGCAGGAAATAATCAAACTCAGAGCTGAAATCAACCAAGTAGAAACAAAAAGGACTACACAAAGAATCAACAGAACCAAAAGTTGGTTCTTTGAGACCAATCAACAAGATAGATAAACCCTTAGCCAGACTAACCATAGGTCACAGAGAGTGTGTAAAAATTAACAAAATCAGAAATGAAAAGGGAGACATAACTACAGAATCAGAGGAAATTAAAAAAATCATCAGATCCTACTACAAAAGCCTATATTCAACAAAACTTGAAAATCTGGAGGAAATGGACAATTTCCTAGACAGATACCAGGTACCAAAGTTAAATCAGGAATAGATAAACCATTTAAACAACCCCATAACTCCTAACGAAATAGAAGCAGTCATGAAAGGTCTCCCAACCAAAAAGAGCCCAGGTCCAGATGGGTTCAGTGCAGAATTCTATCAGACCTTCATAGAAGACCTCATACCAATACTATCCAAATTATTCCACAAAATTAAAACAGATGGAGCACTAACAAATTCCTTCTATGAAGCCAAAATTACTCTTATACCTAAACCACACAAAGACCCAACAGAGAAAGAGAACTTCAGACCAATTTCCCTTATGAATATCGACCTAAAAATACTCAATAAAATTCTGGCAAACTGAATCCAAGAACACATCCAAATAATCATCCATCACGACCAAGTAGGCTTCATACCAGGCATGCAGGGAGGGTTTAATATACAGAAAACCATCAATGTAATCCACTCTATCAACAAACTGAAAAATAAAAACCACATGATCATTTCATTAGACGCTGAGAAAGCATTTGACAAAATTCAACACCTCTTCATGATAAAAGTCCTGGAAAGAATAGGAATTAAAGGCCCATACCTAAACATAGTAAAAGCCATATACAGCAAACCAGTAACTAACATTAAACTAAATGGAGAAACTTGAAGCAATCCCACTAAAATCAGGGACTAGACAAGGCTGCCCACTCTCTCCCTACTTATTCAATATAGTTCTTGAAGTTCTAGCCAGAGCAATCAGACAACAAAAAGGAGGTCAGGGGATACAGATCGGAAAAGAAGAGGTCAAAATATCACTATTTGCAGATGATATGATAGTATATTTAAGTGATCCCAAAAGTTCCACCAGAGAACTTCTAAACCTGATAAACAGCTTCAGCAAAGTGGCTGGGTATAAAATTAACTCAAATAAATCATTAGCCTTCCTCTACACAAAAGAGAAACAAGCCAAGAAAGAAATTAGGGAAATGACACCCTTCATAATAGTCCCAAATAATATAAAATACCTCGGTGTGACTTTAACCAAGCAAGTAAAAGATTTGTATGATAAGAACTTCAAGCCTCTGAAGAAAGAAATTGAAGAAGATCTCAGAAGAAGGAAAGATCTCCCAAGCTCATGGATTGGCAGGATTAAAATGGTCGTTTTTGCTATATTAAAAGCGATCTACAGATTCAATGCAATCCCCATCAAAATACCAACCCAATTCTTCAAAAAGTTAGACAGAACAATTTGCAAATTCATCTGGAATAACAAAAAACCCAGGATAGCTAAAACTATCCTCAACAATAAAAGGACTTCAGGGGGAATCACTATCCCAGAACTCAAGCAGTATTACAGAGCAATAGTGATAAAAACTGCATGGTATTGGTACAGAGACAGACAGATAGACCAATGGAACAGAATTGAAGACCCAGAAATGAACACACACACCAATCACTTGATTTTTGACAAAGGAGCCAAAATCATCCAATGGAAGAAAGATAACATTTTCAGCAAATGGTGCTGGTTCAACTGGAGATCAGCATGTAGAAGAATGTAGATCGATCCATGCTTATCACCCTGTACAAAGCTTAAGTCCAAGTGGATCCAGGACCTCCATATCAAACCATATACACTCAAATTAATAGAAGAAAATGTGGGGAAGAATCTCGAACACATGGGCACTGGAAAAAATTTCCTGAACTAAACACCAATGGCTTATGCTCTAAGATCAAGAATCGACAAATGGGATCTCATCAAACTGCAAAGCCTCTGTAAGGCAAAGGACACTGTGGTTGGGACAAAACGGCAACCAACAGATTGGGAAAAGATCTTTACCAATCCTACAACAGATAGAAGGCATATATCCAAAATATACAAAGAACTCATGAAGTTAGACTGCAGGGAGACAAATAACCCTATTTAAAATGGGGTTCAGAGCTAAACAAAGAATTCACAGCTGAGGAATGCGAATGGCTGAGAAACACCTAAAGAAATGTTCAAAATCTTTAGTCATCAGGGAAATGCAAATCAAAACAACCCTGAGATTTCACCTCACACCAGTGAGAATGGCTAAGATCAAAAAGTCAGGTGACAGCAAATGCTGGGGAGGATGTGGAGAAAGAGGAACACTTCTCTATTGTTGGTGGGATTGCAGGCTGGTACAACCATTCTGGAAATCAGTCTGGAGGTTCCTCAGATAATTGGACATTGATCTACCTGGGGACCCAGCTATACCTCTCTTGGTCATATACCCAAAAGATGCCCCAACATATAACAAAGGCACATGCTCCACTATGTTTATAGCAGCCTTATTTATAATAGCCAGAAGCTGGAAAGAACCCAGATGCCCTTCCACAGAGGAATGGATACAGAAAATGTGGGACATCTACACAATGGAATATTACTCAGCTATCAAAAACTATGACTTTATGAAATTCATAGGCAAATGGATGGAACTGGAAAATGTCATCCTGAGTGAAGTAACCCAATCACAGAAAAACACACATGGTATGCACTCATTGATAAGTGGCTATTAGCCCAAATGCTCAAATTACCCGAGATGCACAGAACACATGAAACTCAAGAAGGATGACCAAAATGTGAATGCTTCACTCCTTCTTCAAAAGCGGAACAAGAATACCCTTGGGAGGGAATAGGGAGGCAAAGTTTAGAACAGAGGCAGAAGGAACACCAATTCAGAGTCTGCCCTACATGTGACCCATACATATACAGCCACCAAACTAGATAAGATGGATGAAGCAAAGAAGTGCAGGCTGACACAGCCAAAATACGGCAAATACATAAGTGAATGCCAGCAGCAAACCACTGAACTGAGAATGGGACCCCCGTTGAAGGAATCAGAGAAAGGACTGGAAGAGCTTGAAGGGGCTCGAGACCCCATATGTACAACAATGCCAAACAACCAGAGCTTTCAGGGACTAAGCCACTACCCAAAGACTATACATGGACTGACTCTGGACTCCAACCACATAGGTAGCAATGAATAGCCTAGTAAGAGCACTAGCGGAAGGGGAAGCCCTTGGTCCTGCCAAGACTGAACCCCCAGTGAATGTGATTGTTGGGCGGAGGTTGGTAATGGGAGGAGGATGGGGAGTGAATACCCATAGAGAAGGGGAGGGGGAGGGGTTAGGGGGATGTTGGCTGGGAAACCAGGAAAGGGAATAACAATCGAAATGTAAATAAGAAATACCCAATTTAATAAAGATGAAAAAAAAAAAAAACCTCTAAGTATCTGTAAAAATGTCTCCCTATTCATTTGTAGTTTTGTTAATTTGGGTCTTCTGTCTTGGCTAATTTGACCAGTGGGGTCTTCTGTCTTGGCTAATTTGACCAATGGTTGATCATCCTTGTTTACTTAAAAAGACAACTCTTAATTTCATTAATTCTTTTTTTTTTTTACTGTTTTTCTCATTTTATTGTAAAACATTGAAATTATCATAAAACCCAGAATGCAAATTTTCTGTACATGTCAATCAAAATGCATACACAGACTTGTTTTCAAGGAGAAGATTAACTCTGCACAACAAGGAAAACCATCTTTGACATAAAATATAGATGAATCAAAAGTAATGCAGTTTTTTTTAAAACAAAACTATTTATTTGTAAATATTGCACCATTATGTTTTGTCTCACATACCCCCACCAAACCTGAATTTTTACAATCGCAATCTGCACTTAAAATCTTTCTAATATTTGAGCAGAGTGTATGAAACTGATATTGGCCTAAGATTTCTTTTTCTTTTTCTTTTTTTTTTATTAACTTGAGTATTTCTTATATACATTTTGAGTGTTATTCCCTTTCCCGGTTTCCGGGCAAACATCCCCCTCCCCCCTCCCCATCTTTATGGGTGCTCCCCTCCCCATCCTCCCCCCATTGCCGCCCTCCCCCCAACAATCTAGTTCACTGGGGGTTCAGTCTTAGCAGGACCCAGGGCTTCCCCTTCCACTTGTGCTCTTACTAGGATATTCATTGCTACCTATGAGGTCAGAGTCCAGGGTCAGTCCATGTATAGTCTTTGGGTAGTGGCTTAGTCCCTGGAAGCTCTGGTTGCTTGGCATTGTTGTACATATGGGGTCTCGAGCCCCTTCAAGCTCTTCTAGTTCATTAATTCTTTTTGTTATTGTTGTTTTTATTTTGTTTGTTGATGCCCTAGTCTTAATTATTTCTCACTGTCTACTGCTTCTCTGAGGTTACAATGTTAGAGGCTATTTGAGATTTTTTTTTTAAAATGTAGGTGCTTAGGACCATAAGCACCATTAGCACTGCCTTCATTTTGTCTGATATATTTTGATATATTGTTTTTTAATTTTTATTCAGGTATAGATTTTTTTAAAATTTTCATTTGTTTCGAGACTCACACAGCATTAAGTTGTACAGTTTTACTTTCTTTTTATTGAAGATATTTTTTTACATACAGCATATTCTAATCACAATTTCCCCTCCAATGTCTTTCCCCAACTCTTTCGCATCTCCTTAACCATCCAGCTCAGTACCTTCTCTCTTTAGAAAACAAGCAGGGAGTAGGACAATAAACAAACAAGCAAGCCAGTATAGAAGAAATCAAACAGACAAACAGAAAAAATAGAAAGCATGAAAATAAAGAAAAAGCACAAGAAACACACATATGTATATAAATACATGTGTGCATGAGCTCACACTTACACACACACACACACACACACACACACACACTGGTTCGCACATGCACACCTTAAAATAAAAATTAGAAACTGTAATAGATATGCAAAATACAGGTAAATTAATAGATGCCCAAACAAAGAATTCTGGAATAAAACATGTCTAAAAATACCATTGTGGTGGCTCTCTGTGGTGGGTATGGGGTCTGCTCTTAGTGGGGTATGTATAGAGTGTGACTCTATTGGAGAAAACCAACCTTTTCTTCATTTGTGCTTGTCAGATTGACATAGCTTCTAGATTAGGGATGGGGTTCATGTCTATTTCTCTTAAGTGCTGGGACCCATCTGGTGCAGACCTGTGTAGGCCCTATGTGTGCTGCCAGTCTCTATGTTAGTCCTGTTGTATCTGGTGTCTTAAAGCCACCTGGAATTTTGTTTTCTCACATATCCAGTTTGTTCCAGAAATAATGACTCTGAGACTTAATGTTTTATGAATAAATGACCAGGCCAAAGCATTGCTTCTTCCCTGATTACCTCATAACTTAATTACTCATTCATTCTAAGTCATGTCATGCGGCTGGTTACTTGGTCCTCGGTTTTTATATGACCATTGTCTTATGTGTCTGGGGCGAATCTTCTTTGCCTCTGATACTTTTCCCAGAAATACTCTGTCCAGGAACTTCCACCTCCATAGTTCTTGTCTAAGCCAACAGTGTTTTATGGACAGGTGATGCTTCCATACAGTACAAGATGTTCTCTCTACAGTCAGCTTTAGCACTCTATGGAACATTAAATAGGACAGGTTTAATCCCATGACTTTTTATATTTTTTTGTTGTTTTTTCTTGATTGCCTGTTAGAATGTAATATGTAGTATTAATTTTCTATACTTATTGTGATTATTTTTCCCTAGTATATAATCTGTTTAGGGGAAAGTTCATTGACTGCTGAGAAAAAATGTGAATTTCTAGAGTTTGGGTGGAGTGTTATGTTAGGTACATTTGATTTATGGTGTGTCTGTGCTTATTTTTTTTTTAATCAGAATTACATGTTGGTGACATATTGAAGTTACCCAGTATAACTGTGTTGGAGTGGATCTGTGAGTTTACATTTATTAGTGTTTGTTTTCAGTATACCTCATTGGATATATATGTTTAGAATTATAATATTCTCTTTATTAAAGTATGAAGAGATTTCATTTTGTGTTCTGAAAAGTCCTAGAAGTCAATTTTGTCTTATGTTAGAATAGATTTGCTCGATTGTTTCTTAGTTCCATCCCATGCTAGAAATAACAGTCTTCCCTTTTACTCTGAAATAGGGTCCATCCCTAAAGATTAAATGTGTTCTTTTGAGGCAATAAAAAGAAATACTGTCATTTAATTTTGTTCTGATTAGGGAATTAAGTAAAATTTAGAGTTATTATTGATGGATATAGTTTTTTCAGTTTTGTTGTTTTTGTTTTGTCTTCTTAGATTTCTTTTGATTGATTATCCTATTATTACTTTTCTTCTGTGGTCTTAGAATATGTTTATTCTTTTTGTCATTTCAAGGTGTTTTTTTCCCAAACTTACATAGAATTGACTTAGTGCTCATATACCTTAAGTCTGTTTTTTATCATGGAGAATTTCTGTTTTTCTTAACTTATGAAAGAAAGTTTTGTTGGTTATAATCATCTGAATTGGATGGTGTATTCTTTTAGAACTTTAATACTTCCAAGAACTTATGTCTTTGCATTTTAATGAATCGGTTGTTATTTTGATGTGCCTACCATTGTGTATGACTTGGCCTCCCTCTCTTGCTACTTTCACTATCCTTCATTCTGTTTTTAGTGTTTTCACTCTAATATGTGGTAGGTGCCTTCTTTTCTGGCCTTTTCATTTGGTGTTCTGAAAGCTTCTTATATTCTTATATTAGGTTTCCTCTCTCTAGATTTAGGAAGTTTTCTTCTATTGTTTCATTGAAAATATTTTCTATGTCTTTTTTCTTCATGTATACTCATTGTTTATGGATTTTGCTTATTTATTGTGCCCCAAAGATCTTCCAGGCTCCATTTCTGTGTTTAAAGAAAATTGTCATTTTCTTTGATTAAATGATCTAATAATTCCTCTACCCCATCTCTGTTGAATGTTTCCATGGGTATTATTATATGGCTAATTTTTTTCCTTCCCAACTTTATTCCATTTGTGTTTTTTTTAGTATTTTTCTTTGTTTGGTTTCCCTCTATCAGTCTTCACTCTCTCAGTCTGTATTCTTCTCGATTAAGGTTCTCACTGTGTAGCCTTGACTGTTCAGGAACTTACTATATCTGGCCTATATATTTGTATCCTGAATTGTCTTCCTTAAACTTCCTTAAACATTTGTAGACTTTGATAATTTTATTCCTGCCTTTGTAAGTTCATTTGGGTGTTTAGTTGTATGCTACTTAAATTATTTTGAGTTTTATGAATATACAAATGTTTATAATTATAGTTTGAGTTTTATGTCTTCAAATCTATAGTTTGTGACTTTAGAAGTTGAGACATGTACAATCCTATGGTATAAAGCAGGGGAGCTGGTTTAGGAACATTATGTTCACTTGGCCAAGTCATAGTATTTTGTTCTTCCTAGGGCCTGTTAGCCTGTCACAGGATTGTGACCCAGTTAACAATACCAGAAATGAGTTTCACCATGTGTTTAACTTCATTGAGAAAGTGGTTGGTTACTTCCATAGCATTCATGCCACTTTTGCACAAGTCAGTATTTATTGCCAGGCAAATTATTATTGTAGATCAGAGGTCACAGCTGGGTAAGTTTGATGATTATTTTTCTCCCCTGGTAGTTTGCATAGAATCAGCATTGTGAAAACTGAAGCTTTCAGGTTGGTATAGGCTTAATTTATTCATGTTGTATGACTGAAGTTTTCATGGCATCAATAATAGAGTCTTGCCATCAAGTTCTGAAGCCCAGTCAAGAGCAATGGTAGTTGCCTATAAAGTTTGAGGAGAGTATGTGGAATCCCACAGACCAATAGCTTGAGTACCTGGCACTGTATTTCTTTATACTCTGGTGTTCAGAAAAGGGTCAACACCTTCAATGATAGGGTAACACATGTCTGTATATTTATTAGTAAGCTTCTACTCTAGTAGGTTTCCATATGTTTTTTTCCACAGGTCTTAATTATCTCTATACTTCCTGCTTTATTCTGTCCTCCTCTTCCTGATCACATTTAACCGTTAATGGATTTTGAAATAATCATTCTTTGTAAGATCAAGAAAGACAAGTACTACATGTTCTCACTCATATATGATTGTAGCTTTAAATTTCCAGATATGTGTGTTGAGTTGAAGTTGGAAATCTAGTAAGGATCCCAGAGAGGATTTCAAGGCACGGAGAAAAGTCTTTTAGTGTAAGTTTCAGTTTTATGTAACAGTCACCACTTCAGTAACATTATGAGTGAAGAGTAGCCTCTTAGTATTTGCCTCAGATTCTAGTATGCTCTACAGGACAAAGTGCTTATTAGTTGTTTATTATGAAATCATCAGTCTCATGCTTCTGAGGAGTAGATTGTATGTTCCATTGAAGTCAAGTTGCTTAGGATCATTGTTCTTTCCTTTCTCATTTCTTTGGTTCTGCCTTTGAACTTAACTTTTCTTCAAAAATCTCTGCCTGACTTAGATACCAGTTCAAATTACCCTGTTCCAGTGTTCCTAAAAATGGCAAAGGCAGTTTCAAGCTTTGAGTTATCATTGTACAGTTCTCTATTGGGTCATTTTATTGAGACATTCTGCCTCTCATTTGTTCAATGAGTAGCAAGAAAACTCATATTTCTTGTTCTTGGAAGATACAACTAAGATTCCTTCCTTCACATTAAAAACTATTAATTAGAACCTCTTTTCCTATCTTTTACTATAGATTATTTTTATAACTTTATTATTTATTTATTCTTCTCTCATGTATTACATCCTGCACCAGTTTTCCCAGCCTCCACTCCTCCCATTTTTCCTGTTCTCTACCCTTTCCCACATCTACTACTCCTCTGCTTAACTTCAGAAAAGAAATTTCCCACAACCCCCTCAGGAATATGAGCTGAATGCAGTGTAACAAGTCTCAGTAAGACTAGACACATCCCTCATATTAAGGCTGAATGAGGCATATTAGGAGGAAAAGGGTCCCCCAAACAGGCAAAATAGTCAGAGACATCCCATTTCCATTGTTAGGAGTTCCAGAACAACACCACACTATACAACTATTGCAGAAGACCTAGGTCAGACCAATACAGGTTCCCTGATTGTCCTTTCTGTGTATCCCTAGGAACCCTGGTTAGTTGATTCTGTGGGCCATGTTTCTATGGTGTTTTAGATTCCTTGGTTTCTACAGTCCTTCCTTTTCCTCTTCTGTGGGTCTGTTAATCTGCTCCCATTGGTTTCTGGATGAAACCTCTCAACTAACAAATATGCTAGTTGTCACTCTATGAGTGTAGCAGAATATCATTAGGAGTAATGAAATCATTGCATTGAGTCAGTCAGTCTGTCAGTCTGTCAGTCTGTCTGCTTGCCTGCCTGCCTGCCTGCCTTCCTTCCTTCCTTCCTTCCTTCCTTCCTTCCTTCCTTTCTTCTTCCTTCCTTCCTCTTTCTTCCTTCCAGTTACCTTCTTCCCCTTCCCTCATCTCTCCTCCCTTCCTCCCTCCCTCCTTCCCTCCCTCCCTCCTTCCCTCCCTTCCTCTCTCTTTCTTTTTTGCCAATTGTGTTTGGTTCTAACCCAGGTTTCTAGGCTATCTTGTCTCTATTTTCTGGCAATACAGGCAGCTTCAGGCATGGGCGCTCTCTTGTGGCATGAGCCTCAAATTGTATGAGTCATTGTTCTGCACCATTGCCTCAGCAAATACTATAGGCAGGACAAATTGTAGGTTGAAGGTGATATCCCAAAGTGAAGGTGATAACAAAGGCGTATGGCTTTGTTGATATCCCAGTTCTATGATTTGAAGACACGGTTACAGGAGATGGTTGGTTCAGGCTTTGTAGTCTTCATTACTAGAATTTTTTTGCTAGTGTCACTATCATAGATTCTAGGGAGTTTCCATTGCATGAGATTTGCACATAACACCTGAAATGTCCCCCAGTTTGTCACCTCTCTCAGTACCTTCTTCCTCCATGCCTCTCCCCACCTATTCCTGCCTGTTCCCATTCCCATCTATCTATAGTTCACCTGTGAAATCTGTTTCCCCTTCCCAGGGAGATCTATGTATCTCCCTTTGAGCCCTCCTTGTTACTTAACCTCTTTGGGTCTGTGGATTGTATGTAACATGATCTTTCTTTCTTTGACAGATAATTCCACAAGTGAGTACTTACCATGTTTGTCTTACCGGGTCTGAGTTACCACACTCAAGATGATTCATTTTCTAGTTCCATCCATTTAGTTGCAAATTTCATGATGTCATTGTATAAATACACCATTAACATTTATACATCCATTCTTCAGTTGAGGGATATATTCAGTTGAGTTGATAGATTTGTTTCAGTTCCTGATAATTATGAGTAAAGCTTCTAAGAACATAATTGAACAAGTATCCTTTGTAGTAGGATGGGGCATCCTTTGGGTATATGAACAGGAGTGGTATAGCTGGGTCTTGAGGTAGATTGAATTTTCTGAAAAACTGCCATCTTGATTTCTAAAGTGGTTTTTCAAGTTTGTACTCCAACCAGCAAAGGAAGAGTGTTCCCCTGGTTCCACATCCTCACTTGCATAAGCTGTCACTTGTGTTCTTGTACTTAGCCATGCTGACAAGTGTAAGACAAAACCTCAAAGTAATTTTGATTTGCATTTCCCTGATGACTAAGGACATTGAACATTTCTATAAGTGTTTCTCAGCCATTTAATAGTCCTGTGTTGAGAATTCTCTGTTTAAATGTGTATCCCATTTTTAACTGAATTATTTGATTTATTGATATCTAGTTTCTTGAGATAGCTATGTTAGTGTGTGTGTGTGTGTGTGTGTGTGTGTGTGTATGTATGTTGGATATTAGTCCTTTGTCAGATAAGTAGTTTATGAAATTTGTTTCCCATTCTTTAGTCTGCAATTTCGTCCTATTGATGCTATCCTTTGCCTTATGTAAGAGTTTCAATTTCATAAGGTCCCATTTATTAATATATTAAGTCTCCTGCTATTAATGTGTGAGATTAATATGTGATTTAAGCTTTTACAAACATGGATGCACTTGAATTTGGGGCATAAATGTTAAGAATTGAAACATCATGTTGGCCTCACAGCTCCCTGCTCCCAAACCCCGTGGGAGAGAGAGAGAGCTCACTGCCCAGACAGGTGTGCACTCCTGAGACTGCAGGATGGGAGAGACCACCAATACTGTTCACCCTTGCCCACATCCCTGGCCCAAGAGGAAACTCTGTAGGGCATCTGGGAACAGGAAGATAGGGGCACTCAAATGGCAGGCCCCCTGTGGTACAGACACCGCCCGGATCTGAAGGGACCCTGTCAACAGCTCCCTGCACCCAAATCCCGTGGGAGGGAGAACTAAACCTTCAGAGGGGCAGACATGCCTGGGAAGCCAAAAGAAACTACACTCTGCCCACATTTCTGACTCTAGAGGAAAACACTTAGCGCCATCTGGATACCCTGTGCACAGAGACTCAAGAAAAGACAAGGCACGCCCTTCTGGTTGCTGCCCTCACAGAGAGCTGAAACACACCCCAGAGGAGCAACTTCAGGCATGAGACCAGAGGTAGGACCAACTTTTCTGCTCCAAGTGACCTATGTGGTGGACTCAGGACACATGCCCAAGGAAGAGCTGAAGACCAGTAGACAGGAAAGACTGCACACCTGAAAGCAGAACACTCTGTTCCCACAACTGGCTGAAAGAAAACAGGAAAACAGGTCTACAACACTCCTGACACACAGGCTTATAGGACAGTCTAGCCACTGTCAGAAATAGCAGAACAAAGTAACACTAGAGATAATCTGATGGCGAGAGGCAAGCACAGAAACCCAAGCAACAGAAACCAAGACTACATGGCATCATTGGAACCCAATTTTCCCACCAAAGCAAACACAGAAAATCCAAACATGGCAGAAAAGCAAGATCTTGATTTTAAATCACATTTGATCATGATTCAGGAGGACTTCAAGAAAAACATAAAGAACTCCCTTAGAAAAATGCAAGAAAACATAAATGAACAAGTAGAAGCCTATAGAGGAATCACAAAAATCCCTGAAAGAATTCCAGGAAAACACAAACAGGTGAAGGAATTAAAAATGGAAATAGAAGCAATAAAGAAAGCACAAAGGGAGACAACCCTGAATATTGAAAACCAAAGGAAGTGACAAGGAGCCATAGATACAAGCATCACCAACAGAATACAAGAGATAGAAGAGAGAATCTCAGGAGCAGAAGACTCCATAGAAATTATTGACACAACTGTTAAAGATAATGTAAAACAGAAAAAGCAACTGGTCCAAAACATACAGGAAATCCAGGACTCAATGAGAAGATCAAACCTAGGGATAATAGGTATAGAAGAGAGTGAAGACTCCCAGGTCAAAGGACCAGTAAATATCTTCAACAAAATCATAGAAGAAAACTTCCCTAACCTAAAGAAAGGGATGCCCAAAAACATACAAGAAGCCTAAAGAACTCCAAATAGATTGGACCAGAAAAGAAACTCCTCCCGTCACATAACAGTCAAAAGACCAAATGCACAAAACAAAGAAAGAATATTAAAAGCAGTAAGGGAAAAAGGTCAAGTAACATATAAAGGCAGACTTATCAGAATTACACCAGACTTCTCAGCAGAGACTATGAAAGCCAGAAGATCCTGGACAGATGTCATACAGACCCTAAGAGAACACAAATGCCAGCCCAGGCTACTAGGTCCAGCAAACTCTCAATTAACATAGATGGAGAAACCAAGATATTTCCATGACAAAACAAAATTTACACAATATCTTTCTACAAACCCAGCGCTACAAAGTATAATAAATGACCAACATAAGGAGGCAAGCTACTCCCTAGAAAAAGCAAGAAACTAATCGTCTTGGCAACAAAACAAAGAGAAGAAAAGCACAAAAACATAATCTCACATCCAAATATGAATATACCAGGAAGCAATAATCACTATTCCTTAATATCTCTCAACATCAGTGGTCTCAACTCTCCAATAAAAAGACATAGCTTAACAAACTGGATATGCAATGAGGACCCTGCATTCTGCTGCCTACAGGAAACACACCTCAGACACAAGGACAGACACTACCTCAGAGTGAAAGGCTGGAAAACAATTTTCCAAGCAAATGGTCTGAAGAAGCAAGCTGGAGTAGCCATTGTAATATCGAATAAAATCAATTTTCAACCAAAAGTCATCAAAAAAAAGATAAGGAAGGACAGTTCATATTCATCAAAGGAAAAATCCACCAAGATGAACTCTCAGTCCTAAATATCTATGCTCCAAATACAAGGGCACCTACATACATAAAAGAAACCTTACTAAAGCTCAAATCACACATTGCACCTCACACAATAATAGTAGGAGATTTCAACACTCTACTCTCATCAATGGACAGATCATGGAAACAGAAATTAAACAGAGACATAGACTAAGAGAAGTCATGAACCAAATGGACTTAACAGATATTTATAGAACTTTCTATCCTAAAACAAAAGGATATACCTTCTTCTCACCACTTCATGGTACTCTCTCCAAAATTGACCATATATTCGATCATAAAACAGGCCTCAACAGATACAGAAAGATAGAAATAATCCCATGCGTCCTATCAGACATCACGGGCTAAAGCTGGTCTTCAAATAACAATAAAGGAAGAACGCCCACATACACATGGAAGTTGAACAATGCTATATGATAAGCTGGTCAAGGAAGAAATAAAGAAAGAAATTAAAGACTTCTTAGAATTTAATGAAAATGAAGGTAGAACATAACAAAACTTATGGGATACAATGAAAGCTGTGCTAAGAGGAAAACTCATAGCTCTGGGTGCCTGCAGAAAGAAACAGGAGAGAGCATATATCAGCAGCTTGACAGTACACCTAAAATCTCTAGAACAATAAGAAGCAAATACACCCAGGAGGAGTAGAAGGCAGGAAATACTCAAACTCAGAGCTGAAATCAACCAAGTAGAAACAAAAAGGACTACACAAAGAATCAACAGAACCAAAAGCTAGTTCTTTGAGAATATCAACAAGATAGATAAACCCTTAGCCAGACTAACGAGAGGACACAGAGAGTGTGTCCAAATTAACAAAATCAGAAATGAAAAGGGAGACATAACTACAGAATCAGAGGAAATTAAAAAAATCATCAGATCCTGCTACAAAAGCCTATATTCAACAAAACTTGAAAATCTGGAGGAAATGGACAATTTCCTAGACAGATACCAGGTACTGAAGTTAAATCAGGAACAGATATACCAGTTAAACAACCCCATAACTCCTAGGGAAATAGAAGCAGTCATTAAAGGTCTCCCAACCAAAAAGAGCCCAGATCCAGACGGGTTTAGTGCAGAATTCTATCAGACCTTCATAGAAGACCTCATACCAATATTATCCAAACTATTCCACAAAATTAAAACAGATGGAGCACTACCGAATTCCTTCTATGAAGCCAAAATTACTCTTATACCTAAACCACACAAAGACCCAACAAAGAAAGAGAACTTCAGACCAATTTCCCTTATGAATATCGACCTAAAAATACTCAATAAAATTCTGGCACACCGAATCCAAGAGCACATCAAAACAATCATCCACCATGATCAAGTAGGCTTCATTCCAGGCATGCAGGGATGGTTTAATATACGGAAAAACATCAACATGATCCATTATATAAACAAACTGAAAGAACAAAACCACATGATCATTTCATTAGATGCTGAGAAAGCATTTGACAAAATTCAACACCCTTTGTGATAAAAGTCCTGGAAAGAATAGGAATTCAAGGCCCATACCTAAACATAGTAAAAGCTTATATACAGCAAACCAGTTGCTAACATTAAACTAAATGGAGAGAAACTTGAAGCAATCCCACTCAAAAATCAGGGACTAGACAAGGCTGCCCACCTCTCCCTACTTATTCAATATAGTTCTTGAAGTTCTAGCCAGAGCAATCAGACAACAAAAGGAGGTCAAGGGATACAGATTGGAAAAGAAAAGTCAAAATATCACTATTTGCAGATGATATGATAGTATATTTAAAAGTGATCCCAAAAAGTTCCACCAGAGAACTTCTAAACCTGATAAACACCTTCAGCAAAGTGGCTGGGTATAAAATTAGCTCAAATAAATCAGTAGCCTTCCTCTACACAAAAGAGAAACAAGCCGAGAAAGAAATTAGGGAAAGGACACCCTTCATAATAGTCCCAAATAATATAAAATACCTCGGTGTGACTTTAACCAAGCAAGTAAAAGATCTGTATGATAAGAACTTCAAGCCTCTGAAAAAAGAAATTGAAGACCTCAGAAGATGGCAAGATCTCCCATGCTCATGGATTGCCAGGATTAACATAGTAAAAATGGCCATTTTACCAAAAGCGATCTACAGATTCAATGAAATCCACATCAAAATACCAATCCAGTTATTCATAGAGTTAGACAAAATAATTTGCACATTCATCTGGAATAACAGGAAACCCAGGATAGCTAAAACTATCCTCAACAATAAAAGGACTCACTATACCTGAACTAATGCAGTATAGAGCAATAATGATAAAAACTGCATGGTATGGTACAGAGACAGACAGATAGACCAGTGGAATATAATTGAAGACCCAGAAATGAATCCACACACCTATGGTCACTTGATTTTTGACAAAGGAGCCAAAACCATCTAATGGAAAAAAAGATAGCATTTTCAGCAAATGGTGCTGGTTCAACTTGATGTCAGCATGTAGAAGAATGCAGATCACTCCATTCTTTCCACCCCATACAAAGCTTAAGTCCAAGTGGATCAAGGACCTCCACATCAAACCAGATACACTCAAACTAATAGAAGAAAAAGTGGGGAAGAATCTCGAACACATGGGCACTGGAGAAAATATCCTGGACAAAACACCAATGGCTTATGTTCTAAGATCAAGAATCGACAAATGGGATCTCATCAAACTGCAAAGCTTCTGTAAAGCAAAGGACACTGTTGTTAGGACAAAATGGCAACCAACAGATTGGGAAGAGATCTTTACCAATCCTACAACAGATAGAGGCCTTATATCCAAAATATACAAAGAACTCAAGAAGTTAGACTGTAAGGAGACAAATTACCTTATTAAAAATTTTCTCCATGAGAGAATTTCTAAATCTGATAAACAACTTCAGCAAAGTGTCTGGGTATAAAATTAACTCAAACAATTCAGTAGCTTTCCTTTACTCAAAGGTTAAACAGGCTGAGAAAAAAAATAGGGAAACACCACCCTTGACAATAGTCACAAATAACATAAAATACCTCAATGTGACTCTAACTAAGCAAGTGAAAGATCTATATGACAAGAGCTTCAAGTTTGTGAAGAAAGAAATTGAAGATCTCAGAAGATGGAAATATCTCCCATGCTCATGGATTAATATTTAAAAATGGCCATCTTGCCAAAGGCATTCTACAGATTCAATGCAATCCACATCAAAATTTCAACTCAATTCTTCATAGAGTTAGAAAGAGCAATTTGCAAATTCATTTGGAATAACAAAAAACCCAGGATAGTGAAAACTATCCTCAACAATAAAAGAACTTCTTGGGGAAATCACCATCCCTGACATCAAGCTGTATTACAGAGCAATAGGATAAAAACTGTATGGTATTGGTACAAAGACAGGGAGGTAGATCAATGGAATAGAATTGAAGACCCACAAATGATCCCACATACCTATGGTCACTTGGTCTTTGATAATGCAGCTAAAACCATCCAATGAAAAAAAGATAGCATTTTCAACAAATGCTGCTGGTTCAACTGGAGGACAGCATGTAGAAGAATACAAATTGATCCATTTTTATTGCCCTGTACAAAGCTCAAATCCAAGTGGATCAAGGACAGCCATATAAAACTAGATACACTAAAGCTAATAGAAGAAAAAGTGGGAAATAGCCTCGAACACAGGACCTGGGGAAAATTTCCTAAACATAACACCAATGGCTTATGCTCTAAGATCAAGAATCGGCAAATGGGACTTCATAAAATTGGAAAGTTTCTGTAAGGCAAAGGATACTGGCATTAGGACAAAACAGCAACCAAAAAAAATGTACTGGGAAAAGATCCTTAACAATCCTATACCTGTTAGAGGGCTAATATCCAATATATACAAAGAATTCAAGAAGGTAGACTCCAGAGAATCAAATAACCCTATGTAAAAATGGGGTACAGAGCTAAACAAAGAATTCTCCACTTGAGGAATATCAAATGGCTGAGAAGTACCTAAAGAAATGTTCAACATCCTTAGTCATCAGGGAAATCCAAATCAAAACAACTCTGAGATTCCACCTCACACCAGTCAGAATGGCTAAAATAAAAAACTCAGGTGACAACACATGCTGGTGAGGATGTAAAGAACAGGAATATTCCTCCATTGTTGATGGGATTGCAAACTAGTACCAACACTCTGGAAATCAGTCTGGTGGGTCCTCAGAATATTAGACATAGTACTAACTGAGGACCCAGCTATTCCACTCCTGGGCATATTCCCAAAAGATGCTCCAACACAGAACAAGGACACATGCTCCACTATGTTCATAGCAGCCTTATTTATAATAACCAGAAGTTGGAAATAACCCAGATGTTCCTCAACAGAGGAATGGATACAGAAAATGTGGTACATCTACACAGTGGAGTACTACTCAGCTATCAAAAACAATGACTTCATGAAATTCATAAGCAAATGGATGGAACTAGAAAATATCATCCTGAGTGAGGTAACCCAATCACTATATATATATAGTGCATATACACATATATATGCACACACACATACCTACCATGCACACACACACACATACATACCGCACACACACACACACACACACACACACACACACACACACACAGTGTGCACTCACTGGTAAGTGAATATTAGCCCAAAAGCTTGGATTACCCAAGATCCAATCTACAGACCACATGATGCTCAAGAAGGAAGACCAAAGTGAACATGCTTCAGTCCTTCTTAGAAGAGGAAACAAAGATATTCATATCAGGAAATATGGAGACAAAGTTTGGAGCAGAGACTGAAGGAAAGGCCATCTATAGACTGCCTCACCTGGGGATCCAGCCCATATATATATATACAGCCACCAAACCCAGTCACTACTGCAAATGCCAAGATATGCATCCTGACAGGAGCCTGATATCTGTCCTGGAGAGGCTCAAGCCAGAGCATTAAAACAGAGGCAGAGGTTGGTGTGTCAAACCACTGAACTGGAGAACAGGGTCCCTATTGAGAAGTCAGAGAAAGGTTTGAAGGAGCTGAAGGGGTTTGCAACCCCATAAGAACAACAATATCAACAACCAACCAGAGCTCCCAGGCACTAAACTGCCATCCAAGGGGTACACATGATCAGACCCATGGCTAGAGCTGCATATGTATCAGAGAATGGCTTTGTTGGGCACCAAATGCAGGAGAAGCCCTTGGTCCTGCCAAAGCCGGATCGTCCAATGTAGGGAAACAGCATGGTGGGGAGGCAGGAAGGGTTGGTTGGATGGGTGGAGAACACTCTCATAGAAAAGGGAGGAGGGTGATGGATAGGAGTTTGGAGGGAAATCAGGATTGGATAACATTTGAAACGTAAGTATAAAATATCCAATTAAAATTTTTTAAAATTATAGAAAAGCACCCTCAGGAGTATTAAACAGCAGGAAATAATCAAAAGGGTTGAAAAATCAATTAGAAACAAAGACAACATAAAGAATCAATGACACCAAGACCTGATCTTTGAGAAAATCAATAAGACAAACCATTAGCCAAACTAACTAAAAGGTAGAGACAGTACACAAATTAACAAAATCAGAAATGAAAAGGGAGACATAACATTGAGGAAATTCAAAGAATCATGTTCTTACTTCAAAAGCCTTTACTCCACAAAATGGGATAATCTAAATGAAATGGATGATTTTCTAGACAGATACCAATTACCAATGCTAAATCACAATTAGATAAACTGACCTTATATAGTTCTATAACCATTCAGTACATCAGAATAGTACTATAACTTTTAAGAAAGTAGACATATTCATTAAATATCTCCCAACCATAAAAGCCCCAAGCCAGATGGATTGAGAACAGAATTCTACCAGACTTTAAGAGAAGAGCTAATGTCAATACTCCTTAAACAAATCCACCAAGGAGGAACAGAAGGAATATTGCCAAACTCATTCTATGATGGAAGAGTCTCCCTGATACCTAAATCATGCAAAGACTCAATAAAGAAAGAGAACTTCAGACCGATTTCTCTTATAAACATATATGGAAAAATAATCAACAAAATACTAGGAAACCAAATCCAAAACACATCAAAGACAACATCTCTATGATTTAGTAGGCTTTATCCCAGGTTGCAGGGGTAGTCCAATATATGAAAATCCATCAACACAATCTGCCATATAAGCAAACTGAAAGAAAAAAATTATCATCTCATTAGATACTGAGAAAGCCTTTGACAAAGTATAACACCCCTTCATGTAAAAAGTCTTCATGTTAAGAACAATTTTCAAATTCATCTGGAATAACAAAAAACCCAGGATAGCTAAAACTATCCTCAACAATAAAAGGACTTGGGGGGAATCACTATCCCAAAGCAGTATTACTGAGCAATAGTGATAAAAACTGCATGGTATTGGTACAGAGACAGACAGATAGACCAATGGAACAGAATTGAAGACCCAGAAATGAACCCACACACCTATGGTCACTTGATTTTTGACAAAGGTGCCAAAACCATCCAATGGAAAAAAGATAGCATTTTCAGCAAATGGTGCTGGTTCAACTTGATGTCAGCATGTAGAAGAATGCAGATCGATCCATGCTTATCACCCTGTACAAAGCTTAAGTCCAAGTGGATCAAGGACCTCCACATAAAAGCAGATACACTCAAACTAATAGAAGAAAAAGTGGGGATGCATCTAAAACACATGGGCACTGGAGAAAATTTCCTGAACAAAACACCAATGGCTTATGCTCTAAGATCAAGAATCAACAAATGGGATCTCATCAAACTGCAAAGCTTCTGTAAGGCAAAGGACACTGTGGTTAGGACAAAACGGCAACCAACAGATTGGGAAAAGATCTTTACCAATCCTACAACAGATAGAGGCCTTATATCCAAAATATACAAAGAACTCAA